>NW_023665522.1:0-70378 GCF_014743375.2 Drosophila subpulchrella
TTGAGCCCGGTTCTCAACGGGAATGCCACTGTGATTTGATGCGGATAAGGCCAACCGAAGACCTTCTCTCAAGGTATAATCATAGAACACCCGTTGGTAGTTCGACTGCCTCAAGTTAAGCAAGAACCACTCAATAGGTTCATCAAAATGAATGAACTGGAAGCTTTCGTTCTTGTGAATGTACTTAGATGGCGTCAGGTTATAGAAATTGGGTGCCAGATTGGTGGTATAAGTTAAGGGCACAGTGTACTTCAGTCCACCTCTACTGCCATCTGTGTAATCCAGAAGGAATCGATCCTGTTGCACGGTGACGAGTGGGAACAAGTGCCCAGGCGATAACCTCACTATTAACATGGGAAAGCCCTCCTGTTCCGTGTAATCGTAAAAAAATTGTTCCACATCCACTTCCTGATTCGCTGGCCAGTTCTCGGAAAGGTGGTATAATAAGTTATTGGGTATAGTGTTGCCCAAGTGGCTGTAAACAGAAAAACCCACTTATTCGTCATTTTAAAAAATGTGAATTTAAAGATAATTGAATTATGACTTTATGGATATTATAACCCTTTTGGTTTAAATACCAATAACTTACTATTGCTTTAGGTAATTCTGGATGGCCCTATCGAAGTTCTGCTCCCCCATGATATTTCGCCACATTCTCAGGATGCAGGCTCCTTTGGCGTAGGCGATCCCACTGAATTTGTATGCAATCTCGGAGGGCGTTTGGATATCCGATTCCAGACTCGTCAGGGGCTGAGTGCTGTTTCGGGCATCTGTGGCAAAGATCAGGTGCATTTGCCGCACCACAAACTGCTCGTCCAGGTGATACTCGGGATATAGCTAAAGAGATGTAGCTACATTTATAGTTTTGTGAATATATAGAGGTGTTATTATTAACCTGGTGTGCCATAAAGTACTCGTAGTAGCGGGCAAATGCCTCATTTAGCCAGAAGTAGCTCCACCACGAGAAGGTCACGCTGTCCCCGAACCACATGTGCGACGTCTCGTGGGCAATGATACGAATGGCGAACTCCTTGTCCGACCAATCGTCTGAGTAACCAGCTTCCTGAATGAGGACCTCATCGCTATTGGTGAACAAATTAAATACAATTTGATTTATAGATTGAAACGCCATGTTTTAGCCAAGGATCCAATTATTACTAAAAAATGAATCACCTGTAGATGATAAGACCCCAGTTCTCCATGCCGTTGTGTGGAAACCTGGGAGAACTGGCATATTGAAGCACCTCGTTTCCCAGCTCTGCATATGGAATCCGGAACAAATCCCCGTAGGCTGGAATGACCCTCTGACCCACTTGGTGGCTGAACTCCGTGTGGTTGTAGAACTCCGGGCGAGTCAGCACAGCGAAATCACTCACATTTCCACGGGCAGAATAACTGGCCACCATGAAAGCCAGCAGATATGTGGACATGACGGGGGTCTCCTCGAAATGATCAACAAAACGATCCCGGCTGAAGTAGAGGAAATCAAGTTACACTTACAACTGGAAAATTTTTTAAATAATTTTTCAAAATATAAATATGATAGTCCTTAAAAAATATTTAGAAAAAAGGTCATTAAGAATTTTAAGAGGAAACAAAATTGTACACATTTGATCATTTGGAATAGATAGCACTTCATTCAATTGTGAAATATAGCCAGATAATAATATAGCAAAAAGATTATTAATTTTAAATTTCCCTCTGGACTTTATAGATTCTTCTGCACTTTAATAAATTTAATGTTATATATATAATTACCTTGCCGCTGTGGTTTCCCTGAGCTTGGTGTTGCCAATTGACTGATACCCGCTGGGACGGACAATCTGCAGCTGGAACTTGGCCTTCAAGGCGGGCTCATCGAAGCAGGGCAGGACCAAGCGGGCGTTGATGCGCTGCATCTGGGTGACGGCCAGCCACCTGGTCACATTGGTGACCTCCTCCACATAGCTGGCGGAGAAGAGCCCTGCCATGTCCGTCCGTATGTGTCCGGTGTACTTGAACCCGAGCGTGTAATTCTGGCCTGGCTGCACAGGCTGCGTCAGCGGAACTTTCACCTGCTGGGTGGCGGCCTCATAAATCAGCCGACTGATATCGATGGCCTCCACCTGGGCCCCCGCCGCATCGAGCAGCCAGCATTCAGATATATCGAGCGTGTCGGCGTGTAGAATGATTTGTGGCACCTCCAGTGGGCCGACCACCCGCAGAGTTATGCTCACCTCGCCATCGAAGAGAGTGGGCTCGGCTGGGTCTCTCAAAACGCCGATGGTCAGGTTATAGTATGACGGTACGACGCTACCGTCCAGCCGATAATCAGCACCATTTACGACGCAGATCAGTAGCAAGTATATTAGCCCCAAGACCCGAGATACCGAACTGCTCATGTTGACCGAAGCTTGGGAACTGGACAGTCGGATTCCCCTCTCTGTGAGATCGCCGAAATCACAATATCAAACAAAAGTTCCCCGCCAAACAGGTGTCGTTTAGATTAGATTGCGAGATGTTCAACAACAAAAACTCGAATAGTCGTCACACTTCTCATACTCGAATATTCTTATCAATACGCGATCGGGTGCTCATTAATCTGCTAAATGATAGTCAATTATAATTTTTAATAGCCCACCGACTGCCGTTTAATGACTTCAGGTCACAAAATGTATTACTAGTTTGGTCTAAAAAGATTTGATTTATGTATTTCAAGTTTTTGTATTCATATTGTTTTAAAATAATAGACTTAAAAAATAAATAAATAAGGAAAGACTTTAGTTTTCAGCGCTCATTTGTATGCAAATATTATTTTTTAGCATTATATATCAGTTTTTATTTGTTAAAATAAAATATTTATAAACAAATTAACATTTAATAAATATTTTTAAGGACTCCCTTAACATTCATTCATCAATAAAGTAGAAAGTCCAATATGGCATTTATTACTGAATTCAATAAGATGTGATAAGGACTTAAGTATCGATTGCTTTCCCCGACAAATGAATCAACTAGAATTAACCAGAAAAAATGGACTGATCATAATCTCCTCGACAAGAACGTAAAAGGTCTTCGATAAGTTAACGATAGTGACAATAAATTATTAATTCGATTGGTTTAGTTTATGATGTCACTTTTATATGTTAGCCACTTTAGTAATCGCTCTTTGATTAGTAATACTTCCTTGAACTTAGCAATCAAATTCTTATCAATTCACATTCAAACCTAAACATATATAATTCCAAGGACCTTTTTTTTTACAAAAATTCATAAACAGGACAAAATGCGTTTTTTAAAGCACACAGAAAGTAAAGGACAAACGACTTACGTTAAAAGATAACAAATAATATCAAAAATAGCTAGACTTGGGGCTTAACAATACTATCAGCTAAGCACTAATTCCATTCAATAAATTAGCAATAAAACATCGTATTAAATTGTTGCAAAAACTTTCAGTAAGAAAAATAGTTTACCACCCTGATACGAATTTATGGCTTAACAATGATCGACTGATTGGACAATCGGCACTTTAGTTCAATGAAATCCCCGCAAGATTATTAACTGAATCATCCGCACACGCTGGCGCTAATCAGATTGTAAACTTTGTCGCCAGGGAGGCCATTCAAGACTAGTGTTCGATCGATTTGCCAAATACCCACAATAATAATATACGACAAGGGGTTATCTACAAAATGGTGTTACTTTATTGGGTGCTTTAAGCGTGGAAATACTTTATGGACGAAGGGTACTCGTGACCCGATTGCACCTGTCCCCTAAGGAGTTAGTTTAGTGGCGCAGCATGGTGACCAGGGCCACCATCAGAAGGCTAAGGGCACTGAAGGCATTGACCATGGCGCTTCCACTGCGGTAGTTGGCCAGATAGCTGCGGAAGACTCCTAACTTGGCGGTGGCCCAGTCCAGGTTCTCCTTCACGGTGGCCTCAGCGGCGGTTAAAGTGGCCAGCGAGCTGCCGAACTTGCTTCCATTGTTGGTATTGAAGGTCTGCAGGTCGGTCAACTGCTGCTGGGTGGTGAAACGGGCGGCGATGTTGGAGATCACAGTGGCCACTGCGGAGTAACCACCCATGCTGCAAGGAAACCCAATAAATGTATTAATAAAATATTTATAGTTAGTACTTAGGTCCAGTTTCTCAATGTCAAGTTAAAGTTCTAGTTTGCAATCTGTCAGTGAAAGTTAGCATTAAGTAAATTTGTTCGAAGGTGAAGTTTAACTATTACGAACGACAAATCTTTATAGATTCACTGAAAAATGAGAACCTAAGAGTGAAAAGGTTTGTTAACCTCTGGTTAACCTCTGGTTAAAAGTTTTCAGTTAGATAAATAATTTCAGTCAGTTAAACACCAAACTGATTGTTTACAAAACATCAAGTTAACCCGACATTGAGAAACCATTCCCTTAGAAGACTACTTACGCCTCGGCCAGTTCCTCGTATTTCTGGGTGACCAGGGCGAACACCGGGCTCACGTTCTCGTTGTTCTCAGTGTAGAGAGTGGACAGAACGGAGGACTTGTCCTGCCGGCGAATCTCATCGCTGAGGATCAAGTTAAAGACCTTCTCGATCAGGGCCTGGGTCTTCACACAGCCGAAGGAGGTCTGCAGCAGGGTCTCCTCGGTGGCCACGGTCTCGTTCTTGAACTTGTAGTACAGGGCCTCGAACTCGGCTTCTCCACCCTCACGCAGACCCACACAGTAGACGGTGGCGCGAATGTTCTTGGGCACGGTGGTCAGCGACTGGAAGTAGACCTTGGCCTTGCTGATGCAATCGGCACTGCCGTAGCGACAGGCCCAGGAGAGGACCTTGGTGCGCAGATAGATGTCCAGGGCGGTATCACTGGTGGTCTCATTGAAACCCAGCTGATTGTAGGCCTTGTTGGTCAGGGTCTGGATGTAGGTGTTGAAGTCGGCGGTGTCATTGCCCAGACGGATGGTCAGGTAGCTGAACCCATTGAAAGCCGACGTCCAGGGAATGTAGTTGGTCTCCGTCTCCAGATACTCGATCACATCCAGAGTGAGGTTGTAGGTGATGTGCCCGGCCCTGGCCAGATTGAACAGATCGTCCACGATCTGGGCACGGTTGTTCTCGTGAATGCCTCCCCAATTCTCGGTGTTCAGAACGGAATGAATGGCATGCCAGTTGCTCTCAGAGTAGTTAACACGATAGTATCCAGTCTGCTGAACATTGGCCACAATCCATTTGATGCTCGAGTTGAACAACACAGTAGTGGTCACATCAGGGTTCAGGATAAACTTGGGTGTGGCGTTCGCAAAGTTAATGGCCTCACTGGTGGTATAGGAAATGGGCACAGTGTACTTCAAATTGGGATCGGCTCCGTCGTTGTCCTTCAGCAGGAATCGCTTCTGGGTGAAGCTGACCGAACTGAGGTTGGCGGCCACCGAGACGGTGACCACCGGGTAGCCCACCTGCTCGGTGAAGCTCTTGAAAATGGCCTCGGAACTGGCGTTGTAGCTGGTGTTGGGCCACTGGGCCTGCCATTCTCCCAGCAGATATCCGGGCACCGACGGCTGATATTCGCTGTAAAAATTGTCTTAGTCATAGGCCTACGAATTGGTTTTACCCCAGTACTTACTACTTCTTGAGGTACGCCTGCAGGGCCAACTTAAACTGCTCCTCGCCCATGGTGTGCTTGATCATTCGGATGAAGCTGGCTCCCTTGTTGTAGGAGATGCTGTTGAACATGCGGCTCAGATGGGCAGGGGTGTAGGTGTTCTCATCGCTCAGCGGATTGGTGGCATTCGTGGAGTCCATGGCCATGACGGACTGCACCTGATCCACCACAAACTGCTTCTCCAGCTCCCACTCATTCTCGACCATGGCGGTGCCGAAGTACTGGAAGTAGCGGGCGAATCCCTCATTCAGCCAGGTGTAGCTCCACCACTGGCAGGTGACCAGGTCACCGAACCACATGTGCGCCTGTTCGTGGGCCACCACGGCGGCGATGGCCTGGCGGGAGGCCAAGGTGGTCGCCGACTCATCTACCAAAAGACTGCGCTCCCTGTAGGTCAGCAGGCCCCAGTTCTCCATGGCACCGGCCGAGAAATCGGGAATGGCGGCCATGTCCATCTTGTCGTTGCCCATGGAGTAGTAGTCCTTGTCCAGGTAAGCGCCCATCTCTTTCAGGATTTTGATGCCCACGTTGTAGGGGTACTGGGTTTGCGCATAGTACTCGGGACGGGCGTAAACTCCGAAGTCGTCGTCCTTGCGGGCCACAAACTCGGAAATAATGAAGGCCAGAAGGTAGGTGGACATTTTGGGCGTGGTCTTGTACACATCCGTGAAATAACCTCTAAAAAATGGGGTAAACAAAATGAACAGCGTTAGAAAATTCTTAGAATTATAATTCTTAAATTATAATCTGATTCATATCGATTTTGGCATTAACCTTGATAACTAGGCCCTTTTCACAATGTCATGTTAACTTTTGTCTGTAAGATAAGTTTATGTTTTGGACAATTGTAGTTTCTCAATATCATATTAGGGTTCTGACATAGATAACAGACATAACAAAACTAACAACACAAATTGCTCCGCTCTTCATATTAATAGTCTCTGACAAAAAACAAACTGGACCCTTAACATGACATACAGAAATCGGCACTAAAAAGATAGCTATTTCGACACTAATTTGACAAAACTAAAAAACCTATAATGTTGTGTTAAGAATGGTAGAATTACTTACTCCTCAGTGCTGGGGGAGGACGAGATGAGACGGGTGTTACTGGCCGAGTTGTAGGTCCTGTAGCGCTTCAGGGTGACATTGAAGGTGGCCTTGAACTGGGGCTCATCGAAGCTGGGGAAGGCACGGCGGGCGTGGTTGGTCTGGAACTGGGTGGAGCCGAGCCACTTGGTCACATTGTTGTCGTCCACATAGTAGCTCCGGTAGAAGCCCTGCATATCGTCCAGCATCAGACCGGTGTACACGAAATGGAGAATGTATGGCGTATTTGGTGCCAAAGCGGTTGGAGCCGTCAGCTGAACAATATCCGTATCATCGTTAGTGGAGTTAGTTGCACCAAACTGAGTGGAAGTCGGATTGGCCACACCGTCAGCTGGCTTCAACCAGTACTCGCTGACCGAATAGGTCAGATTCTTCGAGTGCAAGTGCACGGCCTGGGTGCTCTGGTTGGATACGACTTCAATGTAAACTTCGCCATCGAAGGTGAACCTCTTGTTGCCATCGCTCTCCAGCAAGTAGGGTCGCAGTGTGATGTTGTAGCTAACTGGCTTGATGTGATCGGCCAGACGATAATCCTGCAGCTCGGTGGCAAAAGTCGTGGGCGGCTGGATATCCACAGTTAGCTGACGAGTTCCTGCTGAAGTCAAGGACACGCAGGCTGCCAGAAGAACAGCCACTCGCAGGGAGAACATTTTAGCTAATGGTAGAAATGTTAGTAAAAATTATATTAAAATATATTTTAGAAAAAATTAAATTGTAAATAAAATAAGAGATCGTTTCCAATTAGGCTTGTTCTTAAAATTTAATAAGTGTTGGATGTTTTATCCAGGGAGATATCAAAGACATATCAAACAATATCTATAAAACGCATGTTTTGGGGTCGGGTTTTTACTAAAAATTTATAGCACGAAGCCATAATATATGGCTGTTTTCGGATTTTTCGTTCGATCTACGCCATTAGAGTTTCAATTTCACCAAAACGATCCACACTTATATAATCACTAGAAACTCACTTTTCTAGGGATCGATCGCGGACCCGGGACTAGAATTAGTATTTCGCACGCCACTCGGCACGCGATTCGATTCGAAAACTAAAGGCCGCCTGGCTTTGGGGCCAGTATATATGGGGAATGTGCAGCGTTTGGCGACTTTGTCATTATCAGCGGTATATCTGCAGCCTTTAACGTTTTATTTCGGCCCAGATAAAGCTGGCCTGGTCTATAGATTAAGCGGCGATAGCGATAAGAAGTCATAGCGGTGATTTACACACTTCGCCATTGGCTACCAATCCACTCTGACGTTTTTCGAATATTGCCAGACGATGGCATAACGTTTCGTTTTCGCTGCACCGTTTGTTTGAGGAAGCCTTGGCACTTTATGGCGCTCTGCCTCCAATCTTATCGAGGATGATTTGCAGTCTTTCGAGGAATATTATCATGTCTCTTGAATCATGGTGAATGCAAGATTAACAATCGGTTTTTAATCAGGCACTTCAACTATTTTTTGTAAATTCTACAAGGACTTAGTTTTTAATATTTGTTGTAATCAATATTTTAACGATCAAATTTTTGCCAGTCATTTTTCATATGTACGTATATAAATTTTTTTCCATTTTACCAATTCTATCGTTTTTATTTATGATGAAATAAAAAAGTATTAAAAACAAGCTTTTTTGGATATGTTAAGACTAGCGTTAATAGGCTTGTCAAAATTTGAGACACAATCTGATATCTATATTGCACTCTTTTAGGAACTTTTTCCTGTTGTTAACCACTTGACGAATATTGATTAATGAGTGCTCAAGCAAATCAGAAATCGAAAGCCAGTGCGTATATATGGTCTGCGTTTTGACAAAATCCGGAAAATATACTTCCTAAGATCAGCTTAATGTTAAGGCTCTATACAAAGTACTGTTCCTCTTTGATGTCATACAAACTAAAATTAGTTAAAACCAACTTTCCCGAACTTATAGGCAATCTAAATGTTATAAACAATCTCAATCGGTGTCATTAATTATCGTTGACAAGTTAATAATAAGCAAACCAATAATAAATTAACTATAATTTGGGCTATCAAACTTAATACAGAATTTGATAATTTGCTTTTTCTTTGCAAGTGGAACCAATAATCTTTGTCACCAAAGTAAGTACTTTTAGCAAGTAGATCTAGATTTCATGGTTACCGTTTGGGGAACTACATACTATACAGGTTAGGATTTGGAAATCCATTGCACTTATGGATTTAGTTGCCAAGGCAGATTACGCATGTATTTATGGCCTTCTTAGGGGCGCAAAAACTTCGCTTTCCCTCTTCCTAGAAGCGGAAATGTATGAGATCAGCCCGCTTATCTTACCACATCGATCGCGCACTAGCAATTTACTGCCATAAAGCCGTTGAAGGGAACCGTAAATTCTAAGGCAAGGCAAACAAGAGTCTTAGGGAATTAATGGAATTTATTGTGGCACGAGTGCAAGTCTATGACTAACTTAGGATCTACGTTCTAGAACAGTTTGGCGGCCAGAAGGCAGGCCAAGATGGCCAAGAGGGAGGCGTTCAGGGCGGAGCTGCCGCTGCGGAATCCGTTGACCCAGGTAACCAGGGGATCCCTGTTGGACGCCAGCCAGGCGTAGTTGGCATTCACATTGGCATCCACGCTGGCCTGCAGCGTGGTGGGCACATACTCGGTTCCCTTGACGGTGTCCACCAGTTGCTGCAGTGCCTCCTTCTGCTTGTCGTTGACCGTGTAGGCAGAAATGCTGACAATGTCGCTGTACAGGGGGTTAACGCCACCGAAACCGCTGGTCAGCTGAGCATATGCCTCCCAGTTCCTCTGCAGGAAGTCGATGGCGGCCAGGAGACCTACCTCGCCGCGGGTATAGGCTGGACTCAGCAGGGTGATCCTCTCCTGCTCCCTCAGGCCATTCGTCTTGTCAATACTGCTCGAGACGAATTTCTCCAGCTGGGTGGTGCTCTGGGAGCAGCCCAGGGCGGTGATCAGCAGACGACGCTCGGCCTGGTCGTTGGAGTTGATCAGCTTGTCGTACACAAAGTCGAAGATCTTGTCATCGGCTTGCTTCAGTCCATTGCAGTAGACCTGCGACTGCAGATTGGGTTCGATCGTGGTTCCCTGCTCCACCAGTCCGGTCAACTTAGCCTTGGTCTCCGTCAGGCAGTTCTCCAGACCAGCCAGACAGGCGATGTTGATCAGCAGATTGCGGGTGAACTTAACCAGATGCTGCTCACCATTCAGATCGTTCACTCCGAACTTGTCGTACTGCAGGCTCACCAATTCCCGGACGTAGAACTGGAAGTTGGCGTAATCGGCATCGCCACTCAGATAGCGATTAAACAAGGTGATCACCGTGTTGGCGGCAGACCACGGGGAGTACTGATCCTCCTGGGGCAGATAGGTCAAGAGCTCCAGCAAAGTGGCATGGGGCACGCGACCACTGGTGGCAAAGCGATACAGATCGTTGATCAACTGGGCTCGGTTCCGGGGATCAATCTTGTGGGGACGGGCGATCAGACCATTGGTGATCAGGGCCCAGTTGTCGGTGTCGTAAAGAACGCGGTAGTAGCCGGTGGACTTCTTGTTCAGAATCAGCCAGTTGCTCTGATCCAAGTTGGCATCGATGGTGATCTCGGCCTGCTTCAACAGGTAATGGGTGGCCTCGGTGTTGCGGAAGTCGGGATTCGAGGCGTCGGCATAGTTCACCGGCACATACCACAACTTGTCGCTGGTGTAGTCCTTGTCGTTGGTGTAAACCGACTGCCTGATGGTGAAGCTTCCGTTCTCGTAGTTCCTGGTCACGGTCAGCAGGGGAACTCCGCCCTGGTTGCTCCAGCTGCCCATCATGTCGGCCACGGTGGCGGAAACGGCATAGTTCTCCTCAACGGCAGCCTTGGCAATGCCCTCGAACAGCTTGGTGGGATTGGCGGCAGTGTATTGACTAGAGGGTATCAGAAGTGCCGGTTTAATAAAAGGTCTATCAAGGAATTTCCAACTCCAAACTCACTTGTCAACCAGGTAGTTGTGCAGACCGCGCTGGAAGACTGTGTTGGTCAGGGCATGGCGCCACATGTCCAGAACAGAACCAGCCTTGGCATACGAAACGGAGTCATACAGCAGGGCAATTTCCGAGGGCTTCTGGACAAAGTAGCTCATGGGACGGGCACTTGCGCTGGCATCATAAACCAAAGCGCTCTGGTAGGAACCGGCATGGAAGGTCTGGAAAATGTCCCACTCGGGATAGGCCTGTAAAGCATTTCTGAGATTAGAATCGAAACTAATGGGAACACCTCGTCAAAAAAACCCACCAGATCCACAGCCAAGTTCTCGAAGAGGGTGGCGAAACCCTCCTTAAGCCACAGGTAGCTCCACCATTCGATGGCTACCAGATCTCCGAACCACATGTGGGCATCCTCGTGAGCCTCGATGGTGGCAATGTTGGTCTGGGTGCTGATGGTCGAGTTCTCGGGGTTGTACAACAGGTACTCTTCACGGTAGGTGGCCAGGCCCCAGTTCTCCATGGCGCCGGCGGCGAAGTCGGGAATACCAGCCTGGTCCAGCTTGGGCAGGGCGAAGGGGACGTCAAAATAGCCGGACAGGCGTTTCTCCACCAGCATTCCGGTGGTCAGGGCCCACTCCTGTTCGTGCTCGGTTCCCTTGCGGGAGAAGACGCGCTGCGGCAAACCATTCAGCTCGCCCTCCGAGTAGACAAACTCGGAGACGATGAAGGCCACCAGGTAGGTGGGCATGTTCACGGTCTTGTTGAAGGAGGTGATTCCAGAGCTGAAATGGGATGTCAATTGAAATTCGAAATTTTTAAAGTTGGTTTAAGCAAAAGTAAGCAACTAATTTTTAAAAAAATAATAACTTTAAAAATTAAGAAATTTGTTGGTCAACGCCAAAAAAATAAATGTTTTAAAGGTAGAAACTAAAATTAAAGCTATTTGACTTTAGTCCGAACTTTGACCATGGTAAAACAATTTTCAGAAAAACAGAATTTCGATAGTTGCGTTTAAAGTTTGGTAGATATCTATACAATTCTAACCGCCAGGAGGGTAACCATTTTTGTAAAAGTATACTTAAGCAAATAGATTCTAAAAGAACATAGAAAAATGTTTTGCGGGTACAAAAACCCTAATTAATAACAGCCATTAAATGTATTCCCTGGTATTGTAGTTTTTTTTGCTTATCATAAACTCGTTCTATCAAAAGTAGAAGCTCCATAATTTAGCTTGCAATAAGAAGTGATAATTATGTAAGGGGCCTATAAATTTATATAAAACCCTAAAAACTTAATACAAATGATAAAACCGCGAAAAGCTAATTTAGATAAGAGTTAGGGGCACCAACCTGGTGGCAGTCTCGTTCACTGGCATGTTGCTGATGGCATTGTAGCTGGGATCGTGCTTGATGGTGATGGTGAACTCGGCCCTCTTGGAGGGTTCATCGTAGCAGGGGAAGGCGTGGCGGGCGTCGGTGCTCTCGAACTGGGTGGTGGCCAGGTACTTGGTGTTGCCCTCCTCGTCCGTGAAGGTGGACAGGTAGAAGCCTCCGTTGTCCGTGCGCAGATATCCCTGGTAGTTGATCGTCAGAATCCAGGTGGTGCCGACGGGGAAAGTGAGACCCGTCCTGCTGAAGGTGAGGAACTCCCGTTCCGACTCGTATGCATAAGTCAATTCCTGGGCCACTGCTCCCACCACATTCTGCTGGATAATGGTGGCCGTAAAGTTCTCTAGTTGGCGGGCATGCACCACAATTGTCGTGGTTTCCACCAAAACGCTCAAAGTGATGTCTACAGTGCCATTGAAGACAGTGTCTCCGGTGTGCACATTGGTGCTCAAGGACACGGCATAATGGCTGGGGATCGTGTCGTTGGGCAGACGGTAGTTATCCTCGTCGGCGAAGGGGACCACCGATCGCACATTGGGATTCTCTAGGCTCTGCAGCTGCTCGAAGGGCGGAAAACTGCGGACCACCGCTGCCTGGGTGGCGGAAATGGCCAGCAGAAGGACCAAAAGTAGGGACATCCCTCCGATCTGAACGCGACTCATGGCGAAAACGCGACAAGACTAAATTGCCCAACTCTGAGCAGCCACTTTTAAGCGAGGCATTTCATCTTATCTATGGCCCGGGCATAAAGATTACCCCAATCTACACGCCCAGAATGACCATTACCCAGTGTAGAATAAGACGAAATTGGGTAGTAAATCAAGTATTCGACTTACCCGTAAAAACCATGAATTGGTATTTTCTGTATGGTTGGTAACAATCACGTCTAAGATTATGGCGAATAAGTGTGAGCATTTGAAGATAGACAGCTGATAAACGTCTCAAGTAGGCGGACTGCCCTTGATCTGATAAAGTTAACTGACTTTTATAATATCTAAGATTACGAACACCCAATCGCAATTTAAAATTATGCTACAATACTATTCATTAAAGTCATGAAAGAAATTCCAGATGCTTATCAAATTATGAAAACAACTATCAAGTCATGAAAGAAATTCCAGATGCTTATCAAATTGTGAAAACAACTATTAATTTCAGGGAGTTAAGGAATCTAAAACACTTTCAATAAAACTTTCAGCATTCTTATCAGACTTGCTGACATGACTATGAAATATATACGCCTACTTACCTTTTAGTACAGCGGTCGGCACGAAATACAATGCATTTAGTCTTTCATTTGTTTGAATATAAAGAGCATCCGTAAGGCATTACTTAGCAAAATGTCCATACTATGTAACAATTAGTAACAATTAAACCGATAGTATGAGGTTAGAGTCTGCCCATATATTGCGTAATTAAGTGGCTTAATTATTACTTCTGTAAAAAAATTATTTTTTTGTTGATTACGTAATATACGAAAAGCCCCTTAGGTAAAACCCAAAGCAATTGATTAAGAATGAATCCACAAAAATTCTTTGTTCTTGAAAATTCCAGATCACTATCTGATACAAGCATGTGAACCCCATAAACCACTCCGTCCATTGTAAATATCCACTTGATAATTGAATTTCGTCCTAAGCTCAACTATCAGTGCAATATCGATAGCTCTGGTATTCCCATAATCGTGATAAGATTGACCAATGCCACACTTCGCAATTAAGTCATAAAACGATCAATTCACAATCCTATCCATGGAACTTTGAACATCCCGACCAGGGGAATTCATCAAGCCAAAAAAACTACCATCTTTATCAATACTATATTCCGTTCTGATTAACACACAATCTTTAATGTTGACTCATGTTACTTTACTGAATTTATGATTAATACTTGACCGCATGACTTAGCCTAAAATAGCCTGTAGAACAGCAGGGCCATCGCACTGACCAGGATCGTGGAGATGGAAGAGGTCACAGTGGGACCACTGTTCTCCGAGAAGGTATCGGCGATCCAGTTGAGCAAGGGATCGCGGTTGACATTCAACCAATCGAAGTTGGCAGTAATCCTGGAGTCAATAGTGCTGCTCAGGTCATCGTTGAGATATTCGGGTCCACTGGCCTTCACAACATCCACCAAAGCGTTGAGCTGTAAAGTAATTGATAAGTTTATGAGTCTCTGGGAACTACCTAAAATTCTCTAAGAACCCACCCTTGTCTTCTGCTTCTCGCTGACCACATAGGTGGCAATGCCACGCAGGGCGGTATCAAGGGGCTTGGAAGTGGCCGACAGTTTGGCATATGCCTCCCAGTTGGTCTCCAGGAACTCCAAACTGGCGGTTAGACCAATCTCGCTACGGTAATAGGAGTAGTAGAGGAGTGAAGTGCGCTCCGATTGGCTCAGGCTATTGGTGGTGTCCAGGGATAGCCCCAGGAAGTCAACCAGTTGGCTCGTTTGTCCCGAGCAGCCCAACGAGGAGATGAGCACAAGGCGATCGGTTGCATCGGTAGAGGCCAACAGTTCCGACTGGACTCTACTGTAGATAGCATTGGTGGTGGATCGCAGACCGGCGCAGTAGGCCTGGGTCTTCAAAGTGGCCTCGACGGCAGGGCCGTTGTTAAAGTGATCGGACAGCTTCTGGGCCGACTGGCTGTAGCAATCACTGGATCCCACCTGGCAGGCCAAGCTGATCAGGACGTTACGCAGGTAGTTGTTCAGGTAATGCTCGCCGGGAATCTCGTTCACTCCGATCTTGTTGAAGATGGGATCGATCAGTTGCTGCACGAATCTCTGGAAGTTGTAGTAGGAATCATCGCCCCTCAGGTAACGATCGTAAACGGTGAGGATAGTGTTGGCAGTGGACCACGGGGCATACTGCTCCTCATTTTCCAGATAACTGAGCAGGTTCAACAGGATGCTGTGGCTCAGGCGATCGGTGCTCACAAAGATGTACGTATCGTACAGCAGTTGAGCCCTATTCCTCGGGTGGATCTTCCAGGGCTGGGACTTCAAAACGGCAGCAATGAGTGCATAGTTCTGGGCATCGTATATGGTGCGATAGTAGCCGGAGTTCTGTACGTTCACCACGACCCAGTCATCGCTGGAGATCTGAACATCCGAGAACACGGTCTCCGTCACATTCAGCAAATAATGAGTGGCACTCGTGTTCCGGTAGTCGGGATTGGAGGCAGTGGCAAAGTTGAGGGGCACATACCAGGTTGCCACATTCGAATCATCCTTGTCGGCCACGTAGCGCTTCTGGGTGATCGTGAAGGTGCCAGTCTGGTAATTTCTGGTCACGGTGAGCAGGGGATAACCGGCCTGGTGGGACCAGCTGCTGAAGATGTTGTCCACAGAGGTGGGCAGCGTTAGGCCCAATTCATTTGCAGACTCCTGGAAGGAGGCAAACAGGTCCCACTCGTCGCAGGATGTGAATTTACTAAAAGGAAGAGAAAATAGTTATAATTCGGAAATGTACTGCATACCATTAAGAATGTGTATGTATTTGTTCATTTATACAATCTTTAAAGGCTTCTTTTCGGATGATATAAACTGAATTTTATAATCAAGGCAGTCTATATTTGTTGCTAACCAAAGTATAATGAACAAGAATTTAAAGTATTCCCCTTTAATTTTGAAATTATTTCTTGAAATGAGTCTAAGAAATTATGCTACGTAAATCTAATAAATTCAAAGAATACTTTTAGGAACTATTTCTGAAGTGACAGTTAAAGAGAGAGTTTACTATCTGTCCAATAGGCTATTGACAAGATAACCCTGATAGACAATCTGATTCTGTAATTTTGGTATTAAGGTGAATGGGTCTTGAAAACGATGTATTTTTTTCAACGTGGGGGCTCTTTAAAATAACTAACTTCTTTTTTTTAGTAATGCTTAGTACTCACTTCTTGGTCAGGTACTTGTTCAATCCATTGCGGAAAACCTTGTCCGACCAGGCATTCTTGAACATGTAAAGAACACTGGCGGGCTTGGCGTACGAGAAGGTGTTGTACCGGTTGGAGATCTCGTTGGGGGTCTGGACGTAGTGCGTCATGGGCACGGCCGAGGCCAGGGCATCGTTCAGCAGGGCGCTATTGTAGTCGTTCACATGGTAGATCTGGTAGGTGTTCCACTCGGGGAAGGCAATGTCGTTCGATTCGTAGGAGAACAGGGTGGCGAAGCCTTCCTTGAGCCACAGATATGTCCACCATTTCACGGACACCAGATCTCCGAACCACATGTGCGCGTACTCGTGTCCAATAATGTTGGCAATGTTCGTCTTTAAGTTAGTTGTCGAGTTCTCCTTGTTCCACCACATGTACTGCTCACGGTAAGTGGCCAGTCCCCAATTCTCCATGGCTCCGGCAGAGAAGTCCGGAATTCCAGCCTGATCCAGCTTGGGCAGGGCGAAGGGAACTCCGAAGTAGCCGGCCAGGCTGGACTCCACTACCAATCCAGACCAGAGGGCCCACTCCTGCTGATCCTGCTTTCCCTTGCGGGAGAAGACACGTTGACGCAGACCATTGAGTTCTCCGGTGGTGGACTCAAAGTCGGACACAATGAAGGCCACCAGGTAGGTGGACATCTTGGGGGTCGTCTGGAAGACGGTGACTCCAGAACTAAAAGGGGAGAGAAACAAATTTACTTTATAAATCTAAGTGTAAAATAGTGGGAAATGCAAATTAGTAGTTTTAGATTGCAAGCACTGCGTATGATTGTTTTGTGACACTGGATCATCTTAAATTATTATAATACCAACCTGCTGGTAGTCTCATTCACAGGCATGTTGCTGATGGCGGTGTAGGTAGGATCGTGGTGGATGGTGATGGTGAAGTTGGCTCGGCGAGCAGGCTCATCATAGCAGGGAAAGCCGTGACGGGCATTGGTGCTCTCGAACTGCGTGGTGGCCAGGAAGCTAGGGGCAGAATTTAATACTCATTATTTCCCAATCAAAACGATTATCACACTTTATGTGCCTGTCATATGTCAATACACTAATTTGTGATTATTAGATAAGCTAGATTGTGTGTTTTTGATACGAAATTAAGCAAGCAGAAAAAAAACCCAATCAAATATAGTACAATTGTTATTAAAAGATCGATAAGCACTTGCACCTTGGGTACAAGGATTCTTAATCAATAAAAGGTAAAACAAGTACAACTAGTTAAGAACATGAAAAAAGTTTTAAGATTAAGAGCTTGTTTGATATGCTTTCTGCAAGGTTTGATTGTATCAAAGTAACTTTATCACTGGACAACTGATTTAAAAGTTTTCAATACATAATAGCATATGAAAAATATTTTTTCAGGTCAAAAAAGGTCCTATTTACCAAAAAAAAAAAGATCCTTTTAGTTTCACTTACTGCTGCTGGCCATCGTCATCAGTATAGCTGGAGATATAGAAACCGCCCATATCGGATCGGTGGGTGCCGTTGTACTTGATGGTTAGGGTCCAGTTGGTGTTCTCTAAGAAGCTCACGCCAGTTGCATTGAGGATTAGGAATTCCCGCTGCAGTTCGGTGTACACAGTAAGTGGAATCGCAGTGGGCGTGACCTCATCCCGGCTGATGATCGAGGCCTCGAAATTCGACGTCTGGCGGTAGTGTAGCTTTATGTCCGTGGAAGTCTCCAGCACTCGCAGATCGATGCTAACGGTTCCATTGAACTGGGTGTCGCCAGTGTGAACATTTGTCCAGAGTTCCACATTATAGGATTCCGGTTCCGTGTTGTTCGGCAGTCGGTAGTTGCCCTCACTGTTGTCATCTATGCGGGGAGTGGCAAAGAGTGCAGATCCCTTGGTCTCCAGCTGACCATCGTCCAAGGATTGTGGCAGGATCAGGCGCGCCTGCAGGCTGCCCACTGCCAGCAGCAGAAGGACACAGGAATTCAGGAGCCAACGTGCCATGTTGGGTGCTCCAGAAAAGGCACTTGGTTATTGAGCGGCCGCCGCTTGGCCACGGCTTATTTATGGACTAGGCCTTATCTAATCCTCAGCGACGAGCGCCATAAAGATGGTTGCGCAATACTCGAGAAAAACGTCAAAGCTCCGGTTATTGGCCAAGAGTGCACTGGGCCAAGCCAATCGTGGGGGATAATTAAGCAGTAAAGCGGTCAGATATCGGCTAGTCTACCTGCTCTCAAAGGTTCTCAAGTTGGTCCTCAAATACTGCAAGAAGTACCACATTTGTAAGTACCCTTTCTAATCACCATTAAAATGATTCAGAAGCCTGATGCTTATCAAATTGAGCAGGATAACAGTAGAACTTTATTCGTAATCGAATTAGTATTCTTTTTATTTGGCCTAAAAACAACTACGCAGTACATTTCTAAATTATTGCCTCGTCTGGGACGTGTAGGAGTTTTAAGGTACCGAAAAAGTGCAAGTTGTTATGGCTGTATAATCAAAAATGTTATAAATACTCGAAAATATTGATTAAAAATGCTAATAAAATTGACGAGTCATTGAATGTTTAGTTAAGACCTAAAATTTTGTATATGTCAGGACTTGAGGAACTAACTTTAATATTTCAGTTCACAGAATTTACAGTGGTCGGCATATGTATTTTGACAAAATAAAAGTTAAGTATACTCATAACTTGAATTTACTTCTTGTAAACTATAGGCATCAATGGAAAGGTAATTTCAATGCCGTTTGAATGATACAATACATTTTTTTACCCATTCAGTACTTATTGAAAAGGACAAATTTGTGTAAATCAACTTTTAAATTTTTTTTAAAAACTTTTTTCTTCGTCTTGAAAACTTAAATTTTTTGATGCAAAAAGTTTCTTCAAACAAAAACAATAGTAACTGCAAAAAGAATTTTTCAAAAATCATTTTTCTTATATTTTTTATGAATTTTTGAAAATGCTTAAAAACAGGCATTTGAGCCATATTTTTCTCTTTTTCATACAAATTTTTTCCGACATTGTCACCTTCAAAAAATCATAAAAAATATAAGGAAAATGATTTTTGAAAAATTCTTTTTGCAGTTACTATTATTTTTGTTTGAAGAAACTTTTTGCATCAAAAAGTTTAAGTTTTCAAGTCGAGGAAAAAAGTTTGAAAAAAAAATTTAAAAGTTGATTTACACAAATTTGTCCTTTTCAATAAGTACTGAATGGGTAAAGAAATGTATTGTATCATTCAAACGGCATTGAAATTACCTTTCCATTGATGCCTATAGTTTACAAGAAGTAAATTCAAGTTATGAGTATACTTAACTTTTATTTTGTCAAAATACATATGCCGACCAGTGTAAGCTGATACAATAAAAATCTTTATAAATGCCATTTAATACCACTTTTTCATTGTATTTTCCTGTATAAGATTTAAACTGATACAAAAAAATCTTTATAAATTCCATTTTATACAATTTTCTTATTGCAGTTATACAATAACAATCTTCATAATGCCATTTTATACCATTTTCTCATTGCAGTTACTGACTTAGGTTTTATAAATTTGATATATGCAATTTTAGTTTTTAGTTTTTTTAAAGCAATGCACTGGTTGATATACCGGTTTATGGGCCATAAACGGGTATCAGAGATATTTTATAATTCCTTTTAAAAATGGGAAAATACTCTTTATTAAAGTTTGACGTATAAAAATAGGAGCGTGTTTTCCCCGCTTATCAATTCCCCATAGAATCGAACTGAATCGCTTATCGGTTATTCAAAAAGTGGTGAAAAGCTCTTCGCTGTTAATTGATTTGACTCGAGTGTGTTGTTGTATAGAAATTAATTTATTTGTAAATAAGCTTGTACTTATGTAGAACCTAGTAGAAACAAGAGTGATCACCTATACATATCAACTATTTGTAACGCACTTCGCAACACCCTAGTTGCCTCCATGAGGATTCCCTCGTTCCGACTGGATCCATTGGACGCACTGAGGGATGCGGCCAAGAGGGCATCACTTCTGCTGGTCGACTGGGGGATCTCGCTAAGCAGCCAGTTGTGGATCTGCTGCTCGAACTTGTCCTGGAAGTTTTCGCTCATCTTCACCTTTTTGCCCACCAGCGGCGAATCGGACTCGATCAGCTTTTGGTCCGGATTGAGACCCTCCAACTTCATGTAGTTCGCAATGTTCTGACGAAGTCTCACAAACTTAAAGGAAATTAAATATTAACAAGATAGTTAAGAGGATTTCTAAAAATATTCGTTTCAGAATGGATAATTAAATATTTATTAAAGAGGGAGAGGTAGGTGGCGGCCCAGCCTACAGCAATGAAATATTTATTTATTAGGGGAGGTTGTAGGTTGTAAGGTCTGTGGCGGCCCAACCTGCGCTCTTATTAAGCAAATATTTTCTTGATATATTTTCCACTAAAAATTAAAAAAAATATTTTGTATGAAGTTATAAATGCTCTTCAAAATGTTTTTATTTTTTATTTTAATACTAATGTTTTTTGAGAGCATTCAAATAAGTAAAAAATATATGTTCTACTCACTTGCGTTCTCTGATGTCTGGGTACAAATCCAGCGAGCTGTTTAAAGTGTTCCAAAAAGTTTGGCGAGCGGCAGAACACCTTATAATTGCGCTCAATGTACTGCCAGATGACCGGTCGAGAGGCCAGGTTGGACTTATAGATGTAAAGAAGATACATCATATTATCGGGTTCGGTAAGGATCACGTGCGTAGAGTTCTCGCCCAGTAGGACTTCCAGGTAGTACAACAGGTGGCGATGGCTCTGAGTGCACCGGAGACCATATATCAAGTCATCGTAGTACACCGATTCCCGATCCGCCTCCTGTAGCATATCTATCACCCTGTGGAAGTCCCGATCGCTCAGGTAACGCGCTCCCATACACAAAAGAGTATCGGCCGTGGCATAGAACTCCGATTCTGTTGAGAAATTGTTTTTATTGATTATATACTCCTTGGCCACGCCGCGTGTGTACTCCAGGCACTCCGGAAGATCCGCTGAGCAGGCCATTTGTAGGATCCCTAAACTCGTATCCAGAGATATATTGACAGTATGTTCCAGGTAAATACGTCTGAAGATGGGACTGACCAGGCGGCGTACGAACTCGTTGAAAAGGTTCTGTGAGGATGTTCCGAATAAGTTCCTCGTCAAGCACTCAATGGAATCGCCCACTTCGCTCCAGATCAGCGGGTCCTCCTCAAACTCAAGGTACTTGAGCAATTCGAACACCAATTCTACGTGCTCTACTTCGTTATGTTCGACCAGGGGCTTGAGATCCCGGAAGATACTGGCTCGATTTAGCCGATGAATGACCGAGTGATTGGTCTGCAGTTGCCTGGCGATGGCCATTAGATTATCCTTATCGTAGTGGACGAGATAGAAACCCGTCGCCTGCTTGTTTACTATAATCCAATCCCTGCCGCTCAGCTGGATATCCAGATATTCCAATCCTATGGAATACTCCGACCGGGGCGGCATGAAAATATCCGCTTGGGTGTCCTCGAAAGAGGGCGATTGTGAGGTGGCGAAATTCAGAGGTATCCACCAGAGCTCGTCCTTCGAGTGAACCGATCGCTGTGTGAAGGTGATGGAGTTGTTCTCGTAATTCCGGGTGACCATCACAATGGGCAGCCACTCGCTGTGCGTCCAGGAGAGCATGATATCCCTTATCCTAGTAGCCCAAGGTTTGTGGGAAAGGTACTCATCTTCCAGAATTTCCGCTTGCAGGGCATCGAAGAGATTCAGCTCGTTGGCCACGCTATAATGACTGGGCGAAAGAGCAGAGGACCTTGACCCATGAATTCCAATTGACCAGTTCGCGCAGCTAGTCTCTATAACTTACTATTTCTCCAGAAAGTGGCTGATGCCCCGCACGAAGAGCTTCTGACGGAAGGCATTGTGGAACATCTTTATTACGCAGGCAGAACGTTTATAAGAAATGATGTCGAAAACCGACATGATATCCTTGTCACCCTCCACATAATGCGTCATCGGGCGAACATCAAAGAAACTATTATAGCTGTAGGCACTATCCGCCTCAAAGGCTATAAAGGAATCCATTACTATGGCATCGGGGTAGAGCTATGGAAAAAAGATAAAATATATAAGAGAAATGTTCCTGATGTTCGAGAAATAATAATAACCCACCAAATCTGTGATCACATAGCTAAAATAGGTAGCAAATCCCTCGTTCATCCACGTGTAGGTCCACCACTCCGGCGAGACCAAGTTGCCGAACCACTGGTGAGCAATCTCATGGTTCTGGGTAATCTTGTGCATCATAGGAAATCGAGCATCCGGCCCTCCGATGTGCATCAAATTGCTGTCCTTGTAGGTGATTAGACCCCAGTTCTCCATGGCTGCTCCGTAGTTCTTCTTCAGCGCCACGTGATCTAATTTTGGCAGGGGATAGGAAACACCGAAATAATCCTCGAAGGCCGCCACAGTTCTCACCGCATTCTTCATGGCACTTTGACCCATTTCCTTGTATATCGCCGGAGAGTAGACACTCTGGGTGACCCCTCGATAAGTCTCAGATATGCTCTCGAAATCGGAGATGACAAAGGCCACCAGGTAGGTGGAAACAGGTGGGGTTGTTTGAAAAATGGTGGTTTTTAATTCGCTGTAATTAAACTAAGAGTAAGTAAGGCTTATCTTATGTGTACCTTATTGACTTACCCATGCGAGAGTATTTCCTTTACAGGCATATTGGATATGGCCGAATGGCTGCTGCCATGAGTTAAAATTATGCTAAAGTTTGCCTTGAATCCCGGCTCATCGTAACAGGGAAAGATAAGACGTGCATATGTGGGCTCCGATTGCGTGGCGGCAATGTATCTGTAAGATGTAAATAGTTGGGTCAATAGGTAATACCCATTATAATCTATTTTTAAGAACCATTTAAATCTCCATTAAATATTACAACTCGTTGCCCAGTGTAATTGCCGCCTGCTGCCTGCCTACGATTTTTTATTAAACAAAATCATTTCACTTCAAAAATTCCCAGTCCCATTTTCAGATCAACGAACGCTAAACAAAAAACCAGTCACAGCCTGCGGCTGCCGGAATGATCAATCATTTGGAGAACCTGCTCTCACTTCCACGGAACAATCGCGTCTCGTTATTCCCAACCGAAGAGCATGGGTCATGCGAATAGGCTGCCCAATCGAAATCAAAACAAATCGGCGTACTAAGCGTAATACAAATACTACTGTTTTTTGTTGTCGTTTTACTATCTACCGGGAACTGATAAGGCGCGACTCCTAATTGCTGACACAGTCATTCCCCTTTATAAAGAATCCCCCCATTCAGCGTTCTCAATGTTTACATCGTCACCCTGGTGACGCGACGGGATCAACCGATTCCGCCATATGCGATGAGCATATACCATACATGTGTGTATATATACTATATAAGGCAGATAGCGATAAAGTCCGCGAGAACCGTCTACGACAGCAAAGTAATTAAAAGGCAATGCCAAACAAATGGAAATAATAACAAAGTAAAAGTGAGAGCGTAGGCAAAGTGAATCTATCTCCGGGTTATGTAAGAGTAGCTTTCTTATAATCTGGATGAGCGCGTGCCTGTCGATGGTATTTCCTCAAGTCAAATGAACTTTTTTTTATGGATATGATATCCAGCCTTCTCTAGTGGTTATCATAGTTTATGATAAGAAGTAGCAGCTTTGTCATAAAAATGAAAGATAGCCAACATAAAAAAGGGATCGTAAAGGTAATCCAATGAATCTTTTCTAAATTTAAACTACTACAAATAGGTAGAGGTTTTTGGGTTTTTACACCTATGAGACACTGTTGCTACGAAAGATAAACTACTCACGAGGTGCGGTTGCTCTTCTCATCCGTATAATCCATGTAGTAAAGACCCGCGGGTCGCAGTGTCATAGTGGCCGTGTAGAGGATTTCCAGGCGGTATTGCTGGCCCTCCTCAAAGACCAGGTGATCCTCATTCTCATTCGGATGGATGATGAGGTAAGCTGCCGCTGGATAGAGCGTGTGAGTCAAGTCGTCCACGATCTGGGAGCCCCCGTCCGTCAAACGATGGACTGTGATCTGAATATCGGACAGGTTCTTGGCGTGCATTACTATCTCATTCGTTGAGCGCCGGATGGCTACGTCAATGGTGGCATTTCCGCTGAAGAGCAGTGTGCCCTTGTGAATATCACTGGATATGTGCAGTTGGTAGAACAGCGGATATGTATCGTTGGGCAGGCGCAGGGATCGCTCTCGCTGGTATTCCGTCGCCAGGGATTCGCTGACCACCAGGGCCAGGGTCACCAGTAAAGCACCCGAAACCGAAGCCACTCCAGACAGCGGCGTGATCATGGTGATACGAAAAACGCGAACCGGATCGAATCAATTGTATCTGTTCGCGCCCTGGCAACCGCAACTCAACTGAGCGGCGGCACCGAGCACTCGGGTTGGTTATAGCTAAAGCCCCTCCAGTACCGATAAGATAAGCCGGACGGCTGATCGATGGGCACTCGTATAAGAGAATACACACGTTCTCGTAAGAGGTGCAAACAACTCGATTCGCTTGAAGTGAGTCGTCGAGCTCTCGAGGGAGCGGCATTGAGCAGGTCACGGTGCGGTCCTTGGCACACTAACAACAAACACCCCAATGCGGGCTTTACACCAAAATTCACTCTTTTTGTCAGGTGGTTGTGGACATCCCTAGGGGTATACCCGTATTTCTCTCAAACTATTGTCTTTGGAAAGACAAACATAATCAACCCTTAAGTGTAATGAGTGCTCGATCAATAACCTGTTTCTTGTTGATCAGCAATACTGTTGGGGCGATGCGGCTTGATCGTTGGAAATAGTTGAAGCCCCAAGACTGAATGGTACCCAAAAAACACGGGAGTACTTTTGGGGTTTTTTCGCGACGAGCGTAGGTGTTTATTAGTACACTTTGAAACATGAACTGCCTAAGCCTAACTTAACTTAAGCGCTCCAGAGCAGAGCGGAGACTTAGGGGAGAGATGGAGAGCGGACGGCAGTGCGAGCGCGCGAGATGTAGACATCTGGATAAAACTGCCGCTCGACACTGCCTCCTGAAATTAAACGCCCTTTTGACGTGAACATTCTCCCCCCCCTTGCGAGGACACCCGTAGCAAGAACCTCAGGATAGTAGGCTCAGGAACACGTTGGAAGTGTAGATCGGTCGTCCGTATGTAGGAGAGTGTGGTGGTCCTTTCCACACTTGTGGCAGTGATGACCACTACGGCAGGAGTTCTTGGTATGATTGTGAGCCAAGCAATTGGAGCAGTACTTCTGGATATGTACTTCCTGGAGCCGATTCTGGGGGCTTAGCCGTAGAAAGTGGTGGCACTTCCGTAGAGGATGGATCTTTTGGCAGACTCGGCATTGGTAGGATTTAATACCTCGAGTACGTCTGCCATCCAAGGATGGGTATGGAACCCAATACTCGGATGGAGTATTCTTAGGAGGGACTTTTTGTACGGAAACTTGCGCTGAATAGGACGAAATGATGTGTGGAACTGAGGCGGTTACTGGCCTTGGAGGGTCGGATGGAATTGTCGGAGTAGTAGGGCCGCTGTTTCGATGCAGCAATGTGTGATGCCGATCTTGGCAAGTGAGACAGTTGTGAGCGCTTGTGCAATCCCGGAATTGATGGCTACTTGCAAAGCAATTGGAGCACAACTGCTTCCTTTGAATATAGGCTAGGCGATCGTCTACCGTCATCTGTAGGAAGCGTGGACATATACGCACGGGGTGGTTCTTCTTGGAACACAGATCGCAGCCCTTGGGTATCGGAACTAACCTTGTGTTGAAGGAATTTATTTTTGGAAATTCTGCCACTCGATTTGTGTCTTTGGACTGGACGTGGTGGAAATTGGCAGATCGGAAGCTATCGACGGCCTCAAGAGTTCGATGGCGCTCTGTCAAATATGAATCAAACTCAAGCCACGTAGGAATTTCGGCTTTATTTTGGATGGATTGCTCCCATAATGAGAGAGTGAGCTTTGGTAGTTTTGTCGAGCACATATAAACCAGGATAGGGTCCCAATTCTCAATATTAACACCGGAAAATTTTAAGGAAGTTAAGCAACCTTGAAAAGTGCGTTGAAGTTCCTTTAAGGCTGCTCCCGACTCCTGTGCTATGGATTGCACATTGAAAAGTGTTTTCAGGTGACTGTTCACCTGCAATCGCTTATTTTCGAAACGCTCAGTTAGGTTTTTCCAGGCTGAGCGAAAGCCATCATTGGTGAGTGGGGATCTTGAAACTATGGAATGAGCTTCGCCACTTGTTTTTGAATTTAAGTGGAATAATTTTTCAACGGGCGTTAGACTCGGATTGTCTATGTATATTGCCGTGAAAAGGTCCCGGAAAGTCGGCCAGCGAAGATAGTCGCCAGAGAAAACCTCTGTGTCGATAGGAGGGAGCCGACAGCCATAAGACGTGGAATTTCGGGACGGAGTTACTGGAGCTTGAGGTATTTGGGAGGAGCCTTTTTGGATTTGTTCCATCAGCTGCGCGGCAAATATTTCGTAAGTGGAGTACGTTTGGTAATACGTGGACTTTAGTATGGATTTTGTGTCTGCTGCGCTCTCGCCTGCAGATATAATGCTGTCGGAGCATATGTCGTATGCTGCCTTTACCGTTTGCCACAAGGAATTGAGGTGATCGCGACGGATGTTACAGGCGGATAACGTTGGTGTAGGAGCACCTGGAGCGTTCACAGTGGCCTCAAAGTGGATCAGACAGTCAGCTGTGGCCATAAATCGGGTTAAAGCGGATTTTACTGATGTTGCCATGACGTTAAATAATTTAGAATTTTAATTCAGATGTAAGGAAACGGATTGGAATCAAATTGGAATTTAGGAACCAATTAAGATTGTAAATATATACGGTCACACTGTCGGATAGGCAATAAATATTTATTATATCGGAATGTCGGACTTATGTAAGGAATTACGGACTTTAATATTGTTTGTTTGAAAAGAACACTTTTTGTGAGCTCTTGACCCACTGTGCACTGGCGATATACGTATGTATGCACACTGTACATATGTACATATGTGGGGTGCGAATAGCGGAATAACGTTGCGGGAATTGGAAAGACTTCGCTTATGTTTGTATGTCGGTGCGTTTGTATGTCACCTGCACAACTAAATTGCAAACGATTTGCTGGAGTAAATTTGTGGATATTGTCACTTTGTTTTTAATTTTAGAAATAGTTTAGCCGTATTTGTAGGTCGAGAAAAGTAGTTGGAGTGGACTGTATTAGAAAAAAGTGGTCTGTATTAGATTGTTTTTGTAAATATACACATGCAGCTGGAACACAGTAAAAAATAAAGAGTGCAAATCTTAAGGTCAATCTTTATGATCGGGAATTTTTTACTGTGGCTGAGTTATATTTTAGACACAATTGGAATTGAAAATATATTTGAGAAATATTTTTGTTGAATAGTAGCACTGAAATATCTTCTGGAATTGTTTCAAGTGTACAATTGTGGGCAAAGGAAACTGGAATATTGTCGGGCACAAGTAACGGAATCGAAATACATATATTAAATGCCGTTGCGTCGGATTAATCACTTTTAGATTTAGACAATATATCATACAGAAAGTTAGTCGAAATAGGGTTCGAAAAACTGGCGTATGACCGGCAATTATAGTAAGTGGAACTTATCTGGAGCGGTTCAAGCCTGCTGGGACAAAATCAAAGAAAACTCCAGGAGACGAAAATCCAAAGATTTTGAAATCCGGCTTCGACTGGACCAAAATGTTGGGGCGATGCGGCTTGATCGTTGGAAATAGTTGAAGCCCCAAGACTGAATGGTACCCAAAAAACACGGGAGTACTTTTGGGGTTTTTTCGCGACGAGCGTAGGTGTTTATTAGTACACTTTGAAACATGAACTGCCTAAGCCTAACTTAACTTAAGCGCTCCAGAGCAGAGCGGAGACTTAGGGGAGAGATGGAGAGCGGACGGCAGTGCGAGCGCGCGAGATGTAGACATCTGGATAAAACTGCCGCTCGACACTGCCTCCTGAAATTAAACGCCCTTTTGACGTGAACAAATACCTAATTATATTTATTAGTTTTTGTTTTATTTATACTATGGTTTTGTGGTAATTACAAATTGCCTACTATCTATTTTTCTAGCTATTGGGCCTTAAGATAGGTGACGGTATTATATACATTATATCTAAATATCTTATTTTCCTTACCTATACAAAATTTGGAGTATTTTTTACAAGACTAAAAGATATATATCTTCTTCTTAAAGATATATTTATACTGTAACTATGAGATATTTTTAGCAACAAACATTTTTTCCATTTTAAATATTATTGAACACCCAAAATTCCAATTGAAAAGTCGTTATATCTATCTAATAATCTTAAAAATCATAAATTAAAACAGCCTTTGAAATCTTTGGGATCATACTGAGATCTTACAACCAACAATACCCCCAATGCAATAGTTATCGGAACACTCAGCCCCTCTCTTAATAAGTAATGTATATTTTTACCTTCGTGCTTACGCATATTTCCCTACTTTAATTAGTTTAGACTCATACCAAATAAATAGGAATTGAAGTGAATAAAGCAAATTAGACGGTATCTGATAGTCAGAATACGCTGATATATTAGTCACTGTTTTCGCTGTCTCTTCGCTTCGTTCGCAAAATCGAGATCGTTTATAAGTTGCGATCGAAATGCCGAATGCGTCAGTTGAAGCTTAACTTTGCCAGCGAGAAGATGTCGATGATTCCCACGATCGCCCATCTGGCCCTTATGTTGTGTGTCCTGGGTTGTGTTGCTGCATATCAGCAAAATTGTCAACCAAATGGAGGATATGTAAGTTTTTAATATAAATAATTGTCTTACTTATTTTATAATTATAATATTATTTAACGCACAGTGTCAAATGCACACGGACTGCTGCTCGAGAACGTGCAAAACCTACAATCTAGTTTGTGCCCCTAGGGTTGACGCTTTCGATCCAATTAAATATACTAAGATGAATATTTTCGATGTGATGCCAGTGAAACCACCCAAAGATAAGGTGATAATTTATGGTCTTCCTGGTGAGTCAGAACCATCGGATGATTTATTTTCTTTTGGGCCAAATACAAAATCAGCCGCAGAATGCCGGCAAGTCGGTCAACCTGTAAGATGACTTCCTTATCAGCTTGACCAGCTTTCACTCTCAATTTGTATTTATTTTCCAGTGCTCCCGGGCCGAAGAATGCTGCAATATGCGTTGTCACACGTATTTGCATAGGTGTGTCACCTAAATTGTATTCAAACAATGAGGGAAGACGACAGCCAGCTATTACCAAAATAATCCATATTCAGGAAAGGTGCAGCCCTTTATAGATTAAGTGGAACAAATTCAATAAATATAAGACAACATTTTGAATTGTTCTGTTAATATTGTTATTCGAAGACTTTATTCATTTATCTAAACCTATTCTTAAATATATATGGTGGCTACACATTGAATAATATTTTAAAATGTTTATACAACTTAGAATTTTATAATAAAAGCCTTAAAATTATTGAAATGAAAGTATTTTAAATGTTGGGAAAAAACCTACGCTGTCGCTGTAAGCTATTAAAATGATAACGCAAAGGTTGCACATATTTGTGGTGATGAAAAAAAATACCCATAATTTAAATTAACTGATAATATTATTTACTTCTTTACATTATCGAATGTATAAAAGCTGGGATTTCCGGAAAACTTTAAAGAGCTTTTTGCCAGTTTATTTTAAATACTGTTACGGGTTCTATCTCATATAGTTTGTGTGCTTTGATGCTCCTGTGATAAACTTTAAGTATTTAATGAGAATGGGAGACACTCAAAAATAACCTTAACCTACTGATATCAATAACAAATTATATCGACTTGAAACACACTGTGATACTCATATCTCTTTCTCTATTTATGTCTGTTGTCGTTTTTGATGCGTTGACATTAAATATTGACAGGGCAATTCCCAATTATCTCGAGCGTCTTGACACAAATGTAACCCGACTTCTTGACTTGGACAAACAGAGGAGCCTGTCCAACAAGAACAGTTGCAATTAATTATTGCCGCAGGGTCAGTTAGCCAATAATGGGGGAGTTTATAAGCCATGCTCTCACCAACTTTGATATTTAGTTCACTTTTTGTTAGAAACCGATTTGAAGTCATAATGCTGGTCATTTTATTAGTCCTTCTAGTGCTGGCTGTAAGAAAGAAAGAAAATATAAGTGTCCTATTCCATTTAGCAATAGCAATAGCAATAGACATAATTCGAAAAAAATATTATTGTTACAGTTAAAATAAAATAAAAAAAAAAAAAATTTGAAATGTAAAAATAGAAATCTTTTATATTATATGCTTAAAAAAATATTTAAAAGTTACAATGAAAAAATGAAAATTTTAAAACTTGCTTAAATTAATTTAAAACCTTTTTATTTACTTAGTCCCAAATTCAAGCTCTGCCCGTTGGCAAGGATACTTCTCCACAGGATGTCAAATTACCTCTGATTTCCAAGCCACCTATACAGCAGCAACTGAATCCTCTCAACCAGGATGAGGTTACCATGTTCACCAATATGTTCCTTACCCTCTTCCGCGGAGTAGCTGACTATAGGAACATGGTGGCCGCCGATACAGTCCAAAGCGTTTGGCAGAGTCCGCCAGTTGTTGACTTCAGTCATCGGCTTTTCGCCACCTAGGAATATTTTTTTATTCGAAACTGTTTTTGCGTAAACAAACTGTAATAACAATGTTGATAAAAGTAATCTGTTTTTCATTTTGGCCAAAAGCGGTATATAAGAGTTCTGCTTATGGAAGAGCCATTAGTAAGAAATTTAATCATGAAGCTTAACGTAGCCATCATAATTGCTATCCGGATACTTTTGGGGATGGTCATTGCCTTACCCACTCTTCAGATCGATCCCAGACACATTCCCTACGGAATGGAAGAATTTCGACCATTTCTTGTCAGAAATTCCACCGACGTGCTGCCTTTGTCAAAAAATCTCACGCAAGTAATTAACTAACTAAAAGGACTATAATCTTGTTGTTCTTTGGCTAATTGATTGTTTTTACAAGATTCAACGACTTCGATGGGCCGATAAATGTGTGCAGTTTAGGAATAAGTGCTCATTGGCAGAGCATTGTTGCAGTCTAAAATGCTTGAAACGAATTTATCGCTGCATTACGTAGATTAAAACAAGTAGATGTAACTAATAAGTACTTAATAATTTAAAAAATTTACTTATTTTATTAGAAATATTAAATATATATTTTTTAAATACATGAGGTTGCCAATGAAAAGTTCTGGATTGGAAATCATTTATCAAAAAGTGTGTAACACCATTCTGATAGACTATAATTTTTTTAAATAAATATGATTTTTTTTGTATAATTTATCCCTAAAAGTATTCACCAATGCATCTATAATCTTATTTAAATTTAAAAATATTTCCTTAAAAACTAAGAGAACCAATAAAATATTAAGCGACTTCTCTTTCTGTTTGTTTATACACTCGTCTCTTAAAATAGGTAAATAATAAACCGTAGCCTTATTAACTAAAGTTCCCGTCACACATTAATCGTTTCTTAAAGCCATGAGTGTCAGTTGGATTTTAACATTTCCAGTGAGAAGATGTTGATCGCCCGATTATTAAATTTGTTCTGTATCCTGGGCTTTGTGGTTGCACTACAGGATCTACAAAATTCTACAAGCACTGTCACTACGAGTACAAGCGCTGCCAAGTATTGTCAGCTAAGTGGGGGATATGTAAGTTGTCAGTATAAAGCAACTCAATTTCATAGTTTAATGCCTTGCTTAAACCGCAGTGTCGAATGCATATGGACTGCTGCTCAAGAAGGTGTATGCAAGTGCCTGCAGAATGTCGTTAACTCGGAGTACATGACTCTCAATTCTTTACGAATTTAAATAAAAAGTACATTTTATTATAAACTAAAAAATTTGAAATACCTACTGCCCACTTAATTATTTATTTGTGTATTTACTAAATATTATATACACACATACAATTTAAACAATTTGTATGTTTAAATTATTCCTAAAAAAGTATCTAAGAGCGTTGTCAAGATTTAATGAGTTTTTCAATTGTTTATTCATTCCCTCGTCTGAATATAAAAGGCGTGGCATATTTAGTGACACTACTTTCATGTGTTATTTCCTATATAAAAGGCAAAAGCCCCATTTAAACTTAAACTTAGGCTGTGTGAAAATGCTGATCGCCCAACTTGGACTTTTCTTGTGTATCCTGGGATATGTGGCTGCAAAATGTCAGCAAAATGGAGATTCTGTATGTTTTCAATATAAAATAAATTAATATTAATGATCATTTAAACAACAGTGTCAGATTCATACGGATTGCTGCGAAGGAATGTGCTTGAATGAGCTCGATGTACAACTTGTCCAAACTTCAATTTGCCTTATCAAATAGGAAAACCCCATCTAGTATGATCAGTTATTCTGCCTGTCCATCTTCAAAACAAAAAATTTTATAAAATTAAAATAATAAATTATTCAGGTGAATAATTTGAAATAACTTCTTTATAAATTACAACACGAAACGTTCGACATTTGACATTGAAACCACTGGAATAGGACTTTAAAATCATATAAAGGAGTATAAAAGAATAAATAAAAGAAGTCCAAAATAAAATATATTTTTACATACTTTTCAAAAGCATTACAGTGATTTCATGATTTTCAAAAGCTGATAAAGTTGATCCACCGTGATAATATTGATCCCCAGACGGTAACTTTAAGTTTGGCTATGAAATAAGGAACTCTATAAATAAATAGCTTTAAATAATTTTTTTAAGTATAGCAATTTACTGGCTCGGGAAGTAAAGGTAATGGAAATATGCACTGTCACATTTTCAATGCCTTATACATCTGTAAACTAGTTTATTTACAGAGTTATTATTATCTGCTTATTCATACACTCGCTGGCAATAAAAGACCCATATATATTACTCCCAGTATTAAAACCAAAGTCACCAGTTGAATTATAGCTTTGAAATCGTGAAAATGTTTGTCGCCCGACTAGTACTTTTCTTGTGTATCCTGGTGTCGGTGGCTGCCATTTGCCATCATAATGGGGAAAGTGTAAGTTTTACATAAATAAGACACTCTACTGGCTAATTTAATGCTTATTTTATTCTCAGTGTACGACCCATTCGGAGTGCTGTTCGGCAATGTGTTTGACCAACGTGGGTCAGTGTGCCCCAAAAAACGGAGCACTGTGGGCATAACTAGCCTTTCATCTTGAGCTAAAAGGGTTTTAAAATGAATTACAATAAAATATAACTATTAAATACACTAAATGAAATTATTGACTTGTTTCTTTAATAAACTTTAATTTGTAAATTATTTATAATGCAAGACTATACAACATTTTAAAGCCAATGTCTCCTTTCTTTAAGTTTCGCAATAAAACGTTTAATGTGGCATACTTTTACGCAGCATAATAAATGATTTCACGGAAATGTATTATTTGTATATACATGACAAACCCTAAGTTTTTCGGTTTTAAAGCTTGTCTAAGCCAAAGTGTGACATGTATAAGGATTACTGTTCCAGACAGTGCCTAACCCACCTGTCTTGTTTCGCCCCCAAGTCTCGGGAACCGTGGTAATTACATGCAATTCGCATTTGGCCACCATTGCACCTCACGTTCCATCACCTCCACACATCCTGCCTGCTCATCCTCCTCAGCTGTTTAGTCAATCACTCGACTGGCAATAATAAAGCAAAGCCATATCAATTTGTATATTTAAAATATTTCTTAAAAAACTAAATAAGAGCGTTGTCGAGATTTAATGAGTTTTTTATTTGTTTATTCATTCCATCGTCTGAATATAAAAGGTGTTGGCATATTAACTGACACTATGACATGTGTTAGTTCTTATATAAAAGACAAAAAGCCTCAGTTGATCTTCACTTGGCCCAACTTGGACTTTTCTTATGTATCTTGGGCTATGTGGCTGCAAAATGTCAGCAAAATGGAGATTCTGTATGTTTTCAATATTTATTTATTTATTTATTAAAGATGTTAGTCAAATTTACAAAACTAAAACTAACATAGGGGGTTGTAGTACTAGCTGCGGGGCCTTCGACTACGTAATTTTTAGTAAGTGAACTTAATTTAAGAATATTTTAAATTTTGGTTTTAGATTAATTTGTATAAGTTGGTTTTTTTTAGGAAATTTATAATAGTTGTTATATTTTCTGCTGTTGGGTGCATGAGGTAGTCGGTGGCTTTGAGATTTTTAAAAAGTAGTTGCTTTTCCTGGGTTATTGCTGGGCATGAATCTAGGATGTGTTCCATGTTAACTGGAGTTGATTGGCAGAGAGGGCAGTTGCGAGAGGTGTTAGGATCGAGAAGGTGTTTGTGTGTTATGATTGAATGTCCAAGGCGGAGTCTTATAAATTTGATTTGGTCAACTCTGGTAATTTCTTCTTGAATTATGTTAGCGAGTGTTGATATGTGGGTGTTGTTTGTGTTAATGTTTTTGTACCATGTGTTGCATTTGTTTATTAGGGTTTCCTTTTCTTGCGTTAGGTGATTTTTTAGAAGTTTGTTTATGTCTTTTATATTTTCGTTTTTCGTATATATAAGTGGCATTTTCGTTGCTTCTTTGGCCGTTTTGTCTGCGAGTTCGTTTCCTTTGATGTTGGAGTGTCCTGGGGTCCATAAAAGTTTTATTTTAGGTTGTTTTGATTGTATTTGTGATCTGATAAGTGCTGGGTATTTGTTGAGGTTTTGTGGATTGCGGATTGCTTCGATCGCTCCTAAGGAGTCAGAGCAGATTACAAATTTTCCTCTCCTACTAATTGCAATTTTAATGGCATCGAGGATTCCAATTATCTCTGCTGTTAGGATTGATGAATAAGGTGGCAGGTTTCCGTAGTGCAGTGTTTCTGTTTCGGTGGTTATAGCAAAGGCTGTGTTTGAATTTTGTTGGGATCCGTCCGTGTATATAAATGTATGGTTTTTGTAGTTTTCTTTTGTTTCATTGAAAAGTTTTTGGAATGTTTCAGGTGAGGTGTTGTTTTTTTTGTAGTTGTGTAGCGAGGTGTTGATTATATTTTCTTGTAGTTGCCATGGCGGTTTTGTTTTGTATAGTTTTGTTGGTTGGAAGGGTATGCTAAGAAGTTGACAATTTCCTATAGCTCGTTCTAGTGTTGAGGTCCATTTTTTTCTTCTGGTTATTGGTATGATAAATTTGTGTATTGGTGTATCTTTAGAGCGAATGAGGTTTTTAAAGAGTTTGGTTGTAAGGTGGTCTCGCCGTTGCTCGATGGTTGGAAGGCTGGATTCGTAAAGTAAATTATATGTTGGTGTTGTGCGAAACGCACCTAGGACTGCTCTAAGAGCTGCGTTTAGTGTGGTTTTTAATTTGTTTAGTATGTTTTTTGGGGCGTACCCATATGTATGAAGTGCATAGTCAATTTTAGATATAAGTATGGCTTTTGTGATGTTTAGTAGAGTGTTTGTGTTGCAGTTAAACTTGGGGCTGGCCAAGCATTTTATGATGTTTAGTTTGTTGGAGAGTGATGGTATGAGAGTATCAATGTGTGAGTTCCAGTTGTATTTCTTGTTTATGGTCAGTCCGAGTATTTTGAGTGATGCTACGTTTTTTATGCTAGAATTCTGTGTTGTAATTACGCAGTTGCATCTGTGTTTTCTACATATGTGTAGATGTTGACATTTAGTTTGTGATAGGGATGCACCTGAGTAACTTCCCCAGTCTTCTATTTTCCTAAAGAGGTGGTTTAGGTTGATGGTAATGTTTTTCTTATTTTTTAGATTTACCAGCAAAAGGAAATCGTCTGCATATGCGCTGAATTTGATCTGTTTATATCTTGTCAGGATGTTGGCTAGTTTATTGAATGCTATTAGAAAGAGTACCACTGATATGGGGGACCCTTGCGGGATTCCGTTTTCCAAAGGGTGTATGTTTGAGTAGTGTGTCCCTATTCGGACTGTTATCTTTCTGCTTTTGGTGAAGTTTATAATGTAATTTATTATTTTGTGGCCGCATTTCCATTTTATCAGTTGATCAATTATTGAGTGAGTACCTACTCGATCGAAAGCTCTTGCGAAGTCAAGAGAGATGAGTGAGGTATGTTTCCTAGTATTGAGCGACTTCGTGATGATGTGATCTGCATAGAGCAGATTATCTGAAGTCGATTTACCTTTCTTGAAACCAAATTGGTGTGGGTGTAGAAGTTTGTCGTTGTTAAGGAACCACCATAGTCTGTTCGCTATTATTTTGTCCATTGTTTTACTCAGGCAGCAGTTAAGTGATATGGGTCGGTATGATGAGATGTCGGTTTTGTCCTTTTGAGGTTTCAGAATTGGTATGATCAGACTGGTTTTGTATGATTGAGGGATGTAGTGGTTGAAGATGTTGTTGAAGTGAGAAATTATTCTATTTTTTATTGATGGTGAACTGTTTTTAATCATGGGGTATGAGATTCTATTGATTCCTGGTGTTGTGCCTTTAAGTGATTGGAGAGCAATGGTTAATTCGATGTTGGTTATGGGTTTGTCAATTTCTAAAGCAGATGTGGTTGGGATGTGATTGAGGGTTATTGTGTTGTGTTTATGGGAGGTGAATTCTTGGCTGAAGTTTGCGTCTTTTGAGAGATGGGACCAGTGTTGTGCGAGCAGGTTAGCGATTTGGTTTTTGTCGTTGGTAGTTACGTTATTGTTGGTTGTTATGCAGTGTATTTGTTTTGCTGGGTTAAGACCGCAAAATCGGCGAATGTTGTTCCATATTTTTGTTGTTGGTGTGTTTGATTGAATGGTTGATGTGAAAGTGGTTGTGGATTCCCTTTTCCTAATTTTAATTTCCCTTTTCAGGAACGCGTTTGCTTTTCTGTAAGCGATGATCGTTTCTTGGGTTGTGTTTCTTTTCAATGCTTTCCATGTTTGTTTTTTCTTTATGTGTAGCTCTGCTAAGTTTTTGTTCCACCAGGGAACTGTGCGGGAGTGTCGGTTGGGTAGTGTTTGTGGTATTGCATGGTGTGCGCTTTTTATAATTATTTTATTAATTAGTGCTGTTTCTTTGTTTATGTTAGTTGAGGGGGGATATAGGTTGTTGTTGTAATGTGTGTGGGCTGCAAAGTTGTCCCAGTTTGCTTCGTTTAGTTTAAAAATTGGTGTCTTTTTGTTGATGATGGTGTCGGTTGGAAAAAGGGTAATGATGATTGGGAAGTGGTCACTTCCGAAAAGGTCATCTATTAGATTCCAGGTTGTGATTGGTGTGAGAGAGGGAGAACAAAAGCTGAGGTCAATGTGCGTGAAGGTGTTGTGTGTAGTGAAGTGTGTTGGTGACTTATCATTTAGTAGGGTAAGTTGTGACTGTTCAATGTACTTAGCTATTGTTTTTCCTCTTGAGTTCGAGTGTGTGGATCCCCAGTTTTGGTGCCAGCTGTTAAAATCTCCTGTTATCATGACAGTTTCGTTGTTGATGTTAATTACGTTGTTCAGGTTATTGCGCGAAAAGGATTTGTTGGGTGAAATATAAATGGAGTATATTTTAAAGTTTTCTTTTGATTTTATTTCGGCTGCTATTGCTTCTACATCTTCATTGATGTTACTTTGAGTGTGTTGAATTGATTTGTGGATTAGCAGGGCTACTCCTCCAAATCTGTTGGATGCAATGTTTGTTAGTATATTGTACTTTATTGGTGTCGGTAGGCTGTGAAAATGTTGTATGTGTGTTTCTTGGAGTGAGATAATATGTGGAGAGTGTGTCTTGATGAGTATTAGTAGTTGGTTGTAATTGTTCAGATATCCCTTTATATTCCATTGTAATATTTTTAAGGACATAGTTTAATGAAGTTTATGTGTTTGTTTAATGACGTTCGTGCTGGAAAGGTTTGATCTTTGTTCTTTTGCTTTGAGATTTTTAGATAGGATAGATTTTTCTTTATTTTGGCTTCTGAGTATACGGTCGTTTGTTGATGTCGAGGGTTTTTGAGAGTCGTCATTGGTAAGTGAGCGCATTTCTTCATCGAATAAGTCGTAGGCTGCGGGGGTACGTACTATTTTAGAGATCTCTTCATATTTCTTGTCAACCTCTTTAAGAAAGTCGTCTAATCCGGTTGTTTTCTTATGGATTACGTTATTATTCTGGATTTGTGTTTCATTTGATCTGGTGGGGTTTTCTGTAGGTGGTGGATTTATTAGGGTTTGGGAGTAAGAAGTTTCTTGGATAGGGTTGTGACGTGTGAAGTAAATGGAGCGGGCAGTTTTATGGTCTACTTTTTCGGTGATTCTAATGGCTATGAGTTCCTGTTCCTTGAGAAATATTGGGCATTTTCTGTCCATGGATGTGTGGTTGCCCTTGCAGTTAATGCACTTTGGTTGCTGTTTGCATTCGTTGTTGTCATTGTTGTGAGTGGTCTCAGCGCAGTTTTTGCATGAAGGGTTTTCTTGCTTGCAGCCAGGTTGTGGGTGGTTAAAGCGAAGGCATTTTTTGCATTGCATAGGGCGTGGTATGTATGGGCGTGTGAATACTATTTCATAGCCAATAAACACCTTTTCAGGGAGATTGGTGGAGTTGAACGTTAGCGTTATAAGTCCTGTTGGGACTCGGGTTTGGTCGACTAGTTTGGTCCATTTGTAGACCTCAGAAACTTTTTGGGACTTCAGTTCGGCTAGAATTTCTTCTTCTGAGACATTCCTAAGCAAATTACAATAAATGACTCCCTTGGTCTCATTAAGGTTCTTGTGTTCGTATGCTTCTACGTCTACTTCACCAATTTTTTTAATTTTGAGTAATTTTTCTGCTTGTTGGGTGTTTTTTGTTTGAACCAGAATTGTACCTGCTCTAGTTACTTTGCATTTTTCGACTTCACCTCCGCACACGTAGTCGATTGATTTTTTTATGATAAATGGATTTGTGTTTTCCAGGGATAAATTGTCTTTTCTTTTTATAACAATAAATTTATGTTCAATTATTGAGCTCTTAGAAAAAAGTTTGTTTTTGTCTGGTGGTAACATTTTGCTTTCGTGGGGCGAACCCCCTGCTTGTGGTTGTTGTGATCACGTGACTGTTTGTTGTTGTATTTTTTTTGATTTTTGGGTGTCTCTTTTGTTCACTTGTTTGTTGTTGCAAGTTTTGCTGATAAGCACTGGTTGTTGGTGATTTTAGATCGCCGTAGCTACACGTCTTTACTCAATGAGGTCTGGAGTGAAACTGATGTTTTCAATATAAAACAAGGGAGAACGCTATAGTCGAGTACCTCGACTATCAGATACCCGTTACTCAGCTTAAGAGACCAAAGGGAAATGGAGATATGCAAGCAGCAAAGCGAGATTTAAATGCGCCACCTACCGGCGGAAGGCAGATTTAAGCGTTGTGGGCGTTAGGGTAGGCGTGGCAAATTTTTTTTTTTGATCAATCGATAGGTATTGACGAGACCAATACATTTCAGTTAAAAATTTTTATCTAGCATGAAAATTGTGGACGCCACAGGCTTGGGCGGTTTGTAGGCGCTATAGTGGGCGTGGCATATTCGCGTGACAAAATTGCGCTGCGTACAAAGCTACGGAATCTACGTCTGAGATCCCGATTCTCTATCTTTGATAGTTTCCGAGATAACCACGTTCATATTTACGATTTTTTGAAGTTTGGGGGCGGCTTGTGGGCGTAAAAGTGGGCGTGGCAAAATTTTTTTTGGGTCAATCGATAGGTATTGATAAGAACAATACATTTCAGTTAAAATTTTTATTCTAGCATCAAAACTGTAGGAGCCACAGTTTTGGGCGGTTTGTGGGCGTAAAAGTGGGCGTGGCACTCTACTGAAACAAACTTGCGCTGCGTAAGAAGCTCAGGAATCTGCACGCCAAATCTCAATAGCCTAGCTCTCATAGTTTCCAAGATCTCAGCGTTCATCCGGACAGACGGACAGACGGACAGACGGACAGACGGACAGACGGACATGGCTAGATCGACTCAGCTAGTGATACTGATCAAGAATATATATACTTTATGGGGTCGGAAACGCTTTCTTCTGCCTGTTACATACTTTCCGACGAATCTAGTATACCCTTTTACTCTACGAGTAACGGGTATAATAAATACAAAAATAATAATCATTTAAACAAGAGTGTCTGATTCACACGGATTGCTTCTCAGGAATGTGCTTGAATGTGCTCGATGTACAAATTGTCCAAATAGGATAACCCCATCTAGTATGATCAATTATTCTGCCATCTTCAAGACAAAAAAAATATTATAAAATAATATTATTAAATTATTCAGGTGAATAATTTGAAATAACTTCTTTATAAATTACAACACGAAACATTCAACATTTGACTTTGAAACCACAGGAATAGGGCTTTGAAATCACTTATAAAGGAGTATAAAAGAATAAATAAAAGAAGTCCAGAATAAAATATATTGTTGCATACTTTTCGACAGCGTAATAGTGATTTCATGATTTCCAAAAGCTGATAAAGTTGATTCACCGTAATAAAGTTGATCCCCAGACGGTAACTTTAAGTCTGGCTATGCAAAAAAAAACTCTATAAATAAAAAGCTTTCAAAATTTTTTTAAGGTAAGCGATTTACTGGCTCAAAAATAAGGGTAATGGAAATATGCACTGTCACATTTTCAATGCCTTAAACATTTGTAAACTTGTTTATTTACAGAGTTATTATCATATGCTTATTCATACACTCGGCTGGCAATAAAAGACCTTTATTTATTACTCCCAGTATTAAAACAAAAGTCACCAGTTGAATTTTGTCTTTGAAATTGTGAAAATGTTTGTCGCCCGACTTGTACTTTTCTTGTGTATCCTGGTGTCGGTGGCTGCCACTTGCCATTATAATGGGGACAGAGTAAGTTTCACATAAATAAGACACTCTACTGGCTAATTTAATGCTTACTTTCATCTCAGTGTACGGCCCATGGTGAGTGCTGTTCGGGAATATGTTTGAAGATCGTGGATCAGTGTGCCCCAAAAATCCAAGCACAGTGGGCATAACTAGCCTTTCATCTTGGGGTGAAAGGGTTTTAAAATTAATTACAAAAAAATATAACTATTAAATACACTAAATAAAATTATTGACTTGTTTCTTTAATAATCTTTAATTTGTAAATTATTTATAATGCAAAACAATACAACACTTTAAAGCCAATGTCTCCTTTTTTTAAGTTTTGCAATAAAACGCACGATAATAAATGATTTCATGGAAATGTATTATTTGTATATACATGACAAACCCTAAGTTTTTCGGTTTTAAAGCTTGTTTAAGCCAAAGTGTGACATGTATAAGGATTACTGTTCCAGACAGTGCCTAACCCATTTGAATTTGAAAAAACTTCTTTATAAATTACAACTCGAAACATTCGACATTTGACTTTGAAACCACTGGAATAGAAGTCCAGAATAAAATATATTGTTGCATACTTTTCGACAGCGTAATAGTGATTTTATGATTTCTAGAAGCTGATAAAGTTGATCCACCGTAATAAAGTTGATCTCCAGACGGTAACTTTTAGTCTGGCTATGAAAAAAAAGACTCTATAAATAAACAGCTTTCAAAATTTTTTTAAGTAAAGCAATTTACTGGCTCGGAAATAAAGGTGATGGAAATATGCACCGTCACATTTTCAATGACTTATACATCTGTAAACTAGTTTATTTACAGAGTTATTATCATATGCTTATTCATACACTCGGCTGGCAATAAAAGACCTATATACAGTGGTCGGCATAAGTATTTTGACAAAACAAAAGTTAAGTATACTCATAACTTGAATTTACATCTTGTAAACTATAGGCATCAATGGAAAGGTAATTTCAATGCCGTTTGAATGATACAATACATTTTTTAACCCATTCAGTATTTATTGAAAAGGACGAATTTGTGTAAATCAACTTTTAAATTTTTTTTTAAAACTTTTTTTCTCGACTTGAAAACTTAAATTTTTTGATGCAAAAAGTTTCTTCAAACAAAAATAATAGTAACTGCAAAAAGAATTTTTCAAAAATCATTTTTCTTATATTTTTTATGAATTTTTGAAAATGCTTAAAAACATGCATTTGAGCCATACTTTTCTCTTTTTCATACAAATTTTATCCGACATTGTCACCTTCAAAAAATCATAAAAAATATAAGAAAAATGATTTTTGAAAAATTCTTTTTGCAGTTACTATTATTTTTGTTTGAAGAAACTTTTTGCATCAAAAAATTTAAGTTTTCAAGTCGAGAAAAAAAGTTTTAAAAAAAAATTTAAAAGTTGATTTACACAAATTCGTCCTTTTCAATAAATACTGAATGGGTTAAAAAATGTATTGTGTCATTCAAACGGCATTGAAATTACCTTTCCATTGATGCCTATAGTTTACAAGATGTAAATTCAAGTTATGAGTATACTTAACTTTTGTTTTGTCAAAATACATATGCCGACCAGTGTATATTACTCGCAATATTAAAACGAAAGTCACCAGTTGAATTTTGGCTTTCAAATTGTGAAAATGTTTGTCGCCCGACTTGTACTTTTCTTGTGTATCCTGGTGTCGGTGGCTGCCATTTGCCATCATGATGGGGACAAAGTAAGTTTTACATAAATATGACACTCTACTGGCTAATTTAATGCTTACTTTCATCTCAGTGTACGGCCCATGGTGAGTGCTGTTCGGGAATATGTTTGAAGATCGTGGACCAGTGTTACCCAAAAAGCGGATGATTGTGGGCATAGCTAGCCTTTCATCTTGAGGTGAAAGGGTTTTAAAATTAATTACAATAAAATATAACTACTAAATTCACTAAATAAAATTATTGACTTGTTTCTTTAATAATCTTTAATTTGTAAATTATTTATAATGCAAAACAATACAACATTTTAAAGCCAATGTCTCCTTTTTTAAGTTTTGCAATAAATCGCACGATAACAAATGATTTCATGGAAATTAATTATTTGTATATACATGACAAACCCTAAGTTTGTCGTTTTTAAAGCTTGTTTAAGCCCGAGTGTGACATGTATAAGGATTACTGTTCCAGACAGTGTGCAACCCACCTGTCTTGTTTCGCCCCAAGTCTCGGGAACAGTGGTAATTACATATAGTTTCCATTTGGCCACCATTGCACCTTAAGTTCCATCACCTCCACACATCCTGCCTGCTGATCCTCCTCAGCTGTTTAGTCAATCACTCGACTGGCAATAATAAAGCAAAGCCATATCAACTGACAGAGTGAAGTGAAGTGTTTGGCTGCTCACAATCAAGTTACATCTGCTAGTGTTTGCCAGCGTTTACCAGCAAACAATATTTCCGCCCACAAACAACAAGACATTTGAGTATTGAGCATTGAGCATTGAGCATTGAGCAGACAATGCGACAAAGCGGCATCAATGTGAATTTTTCCACTTATAGACATTTGCATTGACACACGATGGGGAAATGTGGAAAATGGGATAGGGGAACCCCCGTTCGACGTTTTTGTGCGAGTGTCTCCAAGTGATCCTTTCCCCTTTCAGTGGGCACAAAGCGCACACAATGAGTTTAGACAGCGATTGTTTGGCTTTCTTGGCGTGTGTGTTGGCCACATCCTTTGTTGTTGTCACGCCCCGACTTTCTCGGCATACTGAGTACTGCAGTTGGATCAACAATGGCCGAAAAGACCCATTAAAATATGGCCGACTGGCACTGGAATTGGGTTTTTTTTTATGGCCGACCCCCCGAAAGTATGCCACATAAAACTGCAGCATAGGTGACCCTTTTCACGCGTCTTTAAACGCCCATTAACCGCAATCTACCAATTTTATGTGGTGGGTGCTGGCCCCCGCAAAAAATTGATTATTTTTGCAAACTTATTGTCTTGTTTGTTGGCGCACGTGCCAAAGCCGCTGGGATTTACATGGAAATCGCATTCATAGTTGAGTGTTTTTGGCTGCATCGAAAATTCCGCGTACAACAGGAATATCTACTGATTTTTTGTTTTTTCATTTTGAAACTCTTTGTTCGATTTGTTTTGCCAACATGCGATTATTATTTGGCACTTACTGGCTCTGCCGTCTGGGTTTTTCTTCCCCTACTTCCCCTTTGCAAAGGAAGACATCAAAAACTGCGGAACCGGAAGATATTCCCGGCATGCAGCATCCACACACCCCTTCTCCAGCGATAAGAGATGGCAGCTTGATGAAGTTTTGGTGGCAATGCCTGGCAGGAAATCACTTTCGGTACCCACACCACCTCCCAAAAAAAACCGAACCAAGTAAGATGAAAATCGATTGGTTTTGGCCATCAGCGAATTCCATATGCAGTTTCATTGGCCAAAAAGTGTGCCGAGCAGATGAAATGCGGCCAATTTGTCATCACTTTTTCATTGCAACCGTCGGGCGTCTTTAAGACCCGCTTTTCTTTAATGGCCTTTGCCTTCGGATTGTGTAATATATGCAGGTGTGCAAAACTTTTACATTGCACGTGTCGGCAGACACTTAAATGTCGAATGAATAATTCCGCCTGCCACCGTCAGTCGGCAAACTTTTATTGCTCTTGGCAGGCACTGAGTGCTAAGAAAAACACTGGAACAGGTGCCGCAGGATTGCCGAATAACTTGAAGCAGTTCGCAATCTGCCAGCTTCTTAATTGGAGTTCACAGCAAACTAAATGATGCCCAAATCCGTCTTACAGGAAGTCTTTTGGAGGAGAGGGCATTGCTCGGCTTTTTCTGTGGAGCGTATAACGTGGCATATACGCGATGCGGTCAGTGGCCAACTGACTGACTAGATAAACAGACAGGGCGACTTATCAGTAACGACCTTTCTTTTGGGCTTCAAGACGTGTGTACATAAATACCTTCTCACTGGGAGTGGAAGGTTTATCAAAACGAAATATTAAATATTCAATAAGTTGGCTTTGCAAGTCGCCAAGTAAACACTCTTTACCCGTTTTTAAATTACCAGAAAGAAATAATAAGATAGTAGATAGTAGAAACGAAAACTTTATTTAATATATAAATCACAAATATTGCTTATTTTCGGTATTGCCTTCAATACATTTTATAAAATCTTTCTGGGTAATTAAGAAATATTTTAAAACAATTACTGCCAAGACAATAATATAAGTAAGTACACATAAATATTAAAAAGGATATAGTCAATGTATTCAAAATAATTCTTTCATTATTAATAATATTTATAAATGTATATTTGGATATATTAAAACAGGATATATTTAATGTTTGAACCTCTCGAAAAACATGTTCTGAGTTCCTCAAACAGTATCACCCAGTGGCTTGACTTTTTCCACATAAGGGAAGTATTTACAGCTTGAAAAGGATTTCTTTTTTGTAGGCATCGCATATGTTTATATTTGCATTTGTGGCTGAGGCTGGGGCACAAAAACAGGGATTTTCAGCGGCAATGGAGAGTGGGTTTCGGTGGGTCTGTCAGGGGCCATGAAATTGATTTTAAATGCGGCGCTGACGGGAGAGTAGATTCCGCAGGACGGGCCACTGGGTGTCAAAGGACAGGGCAAACAGTCGGGAGCGATGATGATGAGCCACCGGTGTCGTTGTCCTCGGATGAAACCGCACGTATGTATGACAAGTCGTTACGACCGACTTATCTGGCAAAGGAAAAGCCACACGAGCTGCGGCAGCAGCAGCAAATCAAAGCGAGTGTCCATCAACATTACGAGACTCGCTCGCTACACGCAGACTGGGCGGGAAAATGGAAAAGCGGAAAAGTGTCAACGCTTGTCAGGGCGACCATGACCAAACAGAGCCTGTTTGTGAGCAGCGTCGGGCAAAACTCATTATATTTCTTTCGCTTTTTCTCGTTCATTTTTTTTTTCTTATATATTTTTTTTTATTTTTCCAATTGAAAGCGCCGGCCCTTTAATGTTTCGTTTCAGTTTCAGTTGCTGTTACTTTTTTAATCGCACGCGCATATTTAAAAACAGATGTACAAAGCAGAGTGTGCGACTGTCAGGCGAACGCTTTGATGTGTCAGGCGTTCGATATGGAGGCGGGGTGCAGAAACCATAAACTCGGCACGAAATTAATAACCGAGGATGCGAAATTTGCATTCAAAGGCGGCCACTGAAAATGTAATCGGAGTACCCTCAGCAACCTGAACTGACCCCCGGCTTTAAGGCGACCTTTGCCCGACTTTAGAGGTAGAGTTGGAGGTGGAGCTGGTGTACTTGTATAGAGTGTGCCGTTTACGGCCCCTGGCCAAATTTGCATTTATCGACAGGAGGCGAGCGGTGGAGGTGGAGTCTCATTAAAAAGTAATTGCCCATTAAAAAGAGCGAGCTGGCTGCTTGACTCGCCGATTTGTCCACTTTCCTGGCTTTCGCGTTTTTGTACGACGTCTCTTTGTTTCGAGTTGTTTGCCGTTAATTGAATCGGCGAAATGACAAGCACAACGATTCCTTTTGTGTGCCCACGGGCAGCCGGCGATGGCCACTTGGGCACTCGTTACGCATACGCTCCGTGGGCCACACAAAACATGCCCCGTGGCAGTGACCGCACATCGGAACAAGGCAGCCACTCACTGGGGCACATGGAGAAAAATACCCCCGAAAATGGTCGCCAGTTCGTATTCGTTTCCTTATCAACGTAGCACTCATATGAAAGGAGCATTCAGGGTGAAATATATGTTAGGGGAAATAAATTAAGGTTTAACAAGATAAAAACATTTAAAATGTAAATACTGCAAGATCATTTTTTGTTAATATATAACTTAAACATCAACAAATATATAAAACTAGATAATAACATTTATATATATATAGGATAGATTAGAAAACACCGAAACACCGGAGTAAATATCATTCGTCATTCGTCAAATTATGAAGAACTCCGAAATCCTACTGACTAAAATTATTATTACAATACAATATTTTTATAAGCTGATATTTGTTTACTAATATATAGAACCGAAATATTTAAGCATTAATATATTTTATTATGACGATGGGACAAGAATATATCTTATAAATAAGTTGTCCGATGACATTAAATATCATTATTACCACGCAGATCTTAAGAAATAGCCATTTTATAAAACTTAAAGTTAAAAATAACTGTTGTCGCAATATTAAATATGTTTTTCGGAAATTTATTATGTTTTGTTTTTGTATTTTTTGTTTTTGCTTGTATTTTTATTTTTATTATCAACATCCCCATAACGAATTTCCCATTTTTCTCCGTGCTCCTACAAACGTTGTGCTGTCTGACATGTCCACTTTAGTCCATTTAAATCATTATCATCAGCAGTTTTATTATCATCGAGAAGTTTGCTCTTCGTCGGTAACCTTTTTTTTATTTTTGTTGTATTTTAGTTTTGTGTTTTTGCCTCCTGGGAGTCGGTATGGCTTGACCCCAGAAGCAAAACAAAAAATGGAAAACACAAGTTTCCTTTTTAGTAGCAGTTTCATTTTTCCATTTCCATTTCACTTCGATGCTCTGATTCGATGTTTGCCGGCTTGACAGTTCGTTTGGCCCACTTTTGGTTTGCTAATTGTCCAGAGAATGGCAACTGAAAGCTGCAAAAAAGTTTTATTGAAGAATTGATATCCCAAACAGGGAAGCGGACTAATAGTTCTTCTTTAAGGTGCAGTCAAAAACTTTGTTATTTCCCTTTGGGCATAGTTTTTGGCAGCCGACTTTTTGTTTTCAAATAACGTCTGAGATGCAAACTTGGCACCGTATTGACACTGGCTGTATAAATATTTAAACCTAATTGCAGCCGCAGAGCGCTTAAATCATTTTTCTATGTGGCTTCGAGAGGGGTTGCCAACAGCGGAACTCAATATGGTGTAAAAGGATTTCCTTGTACAAAACATAAGCCTAGCCATTGCATATTAAACATGCACACACATAGACGCACACAAAGTGCCACAAAAGCCAAGTTAAGTCCGTTGGAAAACCATTGCGCATACGCCATGTGGGCTTTCAGTTGTCAGTGTGTGTGAAGAGTTGCCGACTGTTTTAATGAAATTATCTGTTACACACTGGCCCCGAAAACCTTGCTGTTTTCAGTTATTAATTCAATTTTTTCCCAGCAGCAACTCAATTTCGGGGCCATTTTTGTGGCTTTTCTGATTTGCCGTAGACAAAGTTGGCCCAAAAAAAAAGTTATTCTTTCTCCGAAAAGCTCTTACGTTCTACTAACGCGAGTTAGCCGTGCGGCTATGTTTGCGATTTGTTTGCAATCCACTGCCTGCACTTATCCCATCTGCAGCTGCAACTCCCGGTTGCCACGCAACGGCAGCCAATTAACTCCAAATCCCGGACAGAGCACCAACTCAGCCGAGATCCGAGCTCTGAGTTTCAAGCTCCTGGTGGCGTGTGTGCTCTCGGCTGGCTGCCAGTTCTAATTACCCCTCCGAGTTGTCTGATTTCCAAGAGATTTTTTAATTAACTCAGCTGCAAACCGCTGCCAAAGGTGTGCAAACACACGGAGCGAGCACACAGCTCGATTTCAATCTCAAATTGAGAATGACACTTGCCTAAACTAAATCCCAGTCATGCGGGCAAAGGATGCGCCATGTACTTTGAGACAATGATATGCAGGTGAAATTACCCACATAAAATATAGTATTATCCATTAAAAGGCTTTCATAAAATGGTCAACGAAAGAAGCCTAAGAATGGTCAATAAGGTACATTAAAATTTGTTATAAAGTTTCATTTTAAATGTTAATGTACTTTGGCAACCCATAATAACTTTTATATATTGATAATGATTATTTAAGCTGAGGTGAAATCATTAATGGCTTTCTTTCATTTTAAATAAGAATTTATTTTAAAGTTCCATTTTGAATTTTTAAAATTCTTTAGCAACCCATGATAACTTCCATATAATGATGATTTTAGCTCAAGATGCGACGGAATCATTTAGGGCTGCAACGATTGTCAAAGCCAATGAACTCCCTTTCAACTTAATTTCAAGCTATTTCAAAGCTCCACTCTGAATTTTAATATTCTTTGACAATCCATGATATAAAAGCTCCCATAGAATGATGATAATAATTCAAGCTGAGATGGAATCAACCACTTCCTAAAACCCCAATTGAAAGAGAGAATCCAGCAATCAATCAGAATCAAGCCAATAGTCCCGAAATCATGGCGAAAATACCATTTTCGGCTGCACCATTTTAGCCATACTTATCAGTGCTATTTTTGAGAGCCCCAAATAGAGTTCGCTAAATATTCCCCTTGCATTTAAATGCAACCACAACCGCACTAAGCACTGTGAAAATGCAAATCGCTGGCACTCACGTGCGGACATGGCTGGAACTCAAATTGATGGACAACATTTGAGGGAAAATAATTTCAGGCCCGCCATGCTGCGGTTGGCCATTTTCGCAGTGATTATCATAATCAACCATAAATGATCAAGTAATTCAATTCGAGTGTGCATTTGGGTCAGTTTCTGGCCCAGCCCAACCCACTGCACATTTAATTCTATTTTATTCTTCCGCTCTTTACAGCGACATCATTAATCACACTGGGAAGGGACATTCATTCATTGTTGGCCAGATATAACTGTCAAAAACTTTAATTATATTTTCAGCATGACAAGGACAAGGACGACGAGGAGGATCTGGCTGCCTTAGGCTGACAAGTTGGCCAACAGCGAAATACGAGTACGTGCTGCAGGCGCCAATGAAAAAAATAGGGGAAAAAATCCAAGAGCCTGGAGGAAAAAAACTCGAAACCCAATAAAAGTATTTGCTCTGATTTGGTTTGGCTCCTCGGCTGCCCGGTCAGCTGAAATATTATACTCGACTGCCGCACTGACAGGCCCAACCAGTTGCTGCACTTCAATAAAATCAAATTGCCATTCAATTTGGACTGTCAGTGCCCGACCACCTATGCGCCCATTGTTATTTTCATTTCTGCAAATTGAAAGCACTCCGCTTAATCCCGACGCCTCGCAGGGCTGGGGCTGGGGGAAAACCAATCACCACTGAACATAAATTAAAAGAAAAAGAAGAATAGCTTGGGAAAATAAAAGCGTAACGAGAGCTACCAATCTACGGGGATTTACTCCAGGCAGTCCGTTGCCCCCGAGGGGGAAAAGTTCCAGTTCCAGAACCCCCTAACTGCCTCAAACTGTGCCACCGCATAGCAATATGTGTCCGCTCGGGGAAGAATAGTACTGAAAAACATTTCTCCAATCAACAGTTTTACAATGTTTTCAGAAACTCCCTTAAAGAATTTAAAGATGGAATTGTTTTATACAGAAAAAGGTTTCTCTATCCAAAAAATGTAGAATACTTTAAAATGATTTCAAAGGTCTTAAAGATGGAATCGTTTTAACTGATATAGAACAACTAAAGGTAATATTACTTTTGCAATGGTTTTTAAATAAATAATTGATAAATAATAATAATTTAAATGCTTAATAATAATATTTTATCTGGACTATTAAGCTCATTGTCTATAATCAATACAATCCTTTAATAAAAAACATTCGACTTTGAAATTGCCTCTTCAAAAAATGTTCAATGCTGTGCTTTCTTTTTAATTTTAGATAAATATACTTAAATACTTAATATAATTTTGAAATGTATTGTTCCATAATGGTTTTTTATTTTCTGTTTTGTAATAATATACGTATATGCATGAGCGCTAAGTACGTACCAATTCTAGGCACCTACATATCAATAAAAATCAATTGAATCGAGACGAAGCCTGGCATTGATTGCATTTTAAGTTGCCGGGCGTGTTTATCGCGTAAATCGCGATTGGCTAACGAGCCTAACGAAGTTTTCAATGTAATTCAATTGCCGAGGGAAACAATGGCGATGCCATCATCGCCATAATTGGCCCGTCAATCTCGTGAGCTTCATTAGCCGTAACGGCTTAATGCGCACCCACCGGGCGTATGCGTAATTTTTGACACTGCCGCTGGAAGAGGCGACAAACAGGGCAATTCAATTAGCAAAGCGAACGGATCAACAAACGATGGCCAAAAGTCAAGCAGGGAAGACAAGTCCCTATGGTAGATGTCCTATGCCTGATGTCCGATTCTCGATGTTCGATGGTCAGGTTCATGGTCAAAAGAGCAGGTGAGTTGGGCTGGCACGTTGATTGAATTGCCAAGTTTGTTCGATGCGCGACAAATTCAATTCGTAGGCACTCACACACACACTCTCACAGCTTTTGGCAACAGGATCTAGCAACAGGCTGCAGGCATTCGGAAGGACCTCCTATTCGGGGCTCTCACAGGGGGCAAAAGGATGCTGCATCGAGCAGGTGAGAGTGTGCCGGTTAATTGCTTTGGAAATTGCATGTGACGAAACATATGGTTTATGTAAGGAGGATGTGGCCGTGACACGGCGCTATCTGCCTGGCTAATTGGATTATGGATAAGCCAATTTGAGCATGGGCCTGTGACAGCAACACAACCCAAAGTACATCGCATGATCTTACAATCAATGTCATAACTGTTTGCAGACATTTTGGGTGAGGGTTCCAAACATAATAATACCATATAATAATTATTACCTAAAATGTAACCAAGGCTTAATAATTTTAAGGTAAACTTTATAATATATAATATCGACCACTAATTTATAGATCTCAGCCCAATAATAACATTCATTGCGTTTGAAATGTTAAAGTTTTCATTAATTGAAAATTTCATTGAAGATAGCTTGCTGATATGTAAATGAAGTAATTCAATATCCAAATGAATTCAACGAACATCACAACTCATCCAATTAGTATACAATATCTAATGTTTTGCAATTATATTTGAAATTCATGTATTAAGTTCCGTACATCTCAATGTCTATTACCTCAATTAATTATAAATGCATCTCAATTTTACGAAGTGCTAAGAAGCAACCTGGTCTACTTTAGTTAAAGTTGGTTTAACAATGTTGATTTTAAGCTGAGAAACTTTTCCATTTTCATTTTGTACTTGCAGCTTGCTTTCTTCGAGCTATGCAATCTACAAAAAAGGGAAAATGGTATCTACTTGATTGGACATTACTTTTAAATCGAATTTATAAATCTGTGAGCGAAAAATATAATCTAATTCTATGTTATATATTGTAAGATTTAAATCCCGCTTCCGGGTGGATCCAAAAAACAAATGTCTATGCCTGGGCAGACCATATATCATCTGGCCAACTTTCATTCATTCAGTCAGCAGTGGCAACGACAATGGCCCTATGTTTGCTTATGCCTCGTTAAACTTTTCAGCCGCACGCATAAAACATAAAGCGCTTTGCCGGGGCAGATCAATGCCTTATGTGCATAGTGGGGGGTGGTTGTGGGTGGCTTGTGGGTGGCTGTGGGTGGTTATAGCCGGAACGGTGGATGGGCTTACTCTGAAATTGAATTATGGAACACACACAGACACCAACGGCATATGCGTATAGAGGCGACATATCGAGCGAGACGCCATGAAATACAATATCTGACTCCGAAGTCAGAAGAACTGCATGGCGCGATTTCGATGGCTTCGTCGTTTTAGACTGCTAACGGTAGCGCTGCTATCAGTTATCCCCCCTCCGCCCCCCTTTGGTATCAGCCTCCCTGTAGACCACCCCCCTGTATATTCATCCATCGAATGCAAAACGGCAGCCTCACAAGCCACATTGTTCGACTCTTTCATTTTCAGCTTCACATTTCTCTATCTGCCACCCGCTGCCACGCCCCCCTGGGCCACCTTCGCCCCTATCTGGGCTTGTTGTTATTGTAAATTATGGCCGCAGCCGCAGAAAAATAACAGCAAATAAAAAAACCCAAGCGCAGACTAGGGAAATAGGAAGAAATGTGTCTATAGAGAGAAAAATATCAAGTACTTTTATTTATTATTAATTTATGCAGAGCTTAAAGTAAGAGAAACAACAAAGTTTCAGTTAATTTAAAAATATTTTAATAGGTAACAAAAAGCCAATTATACAAAATCAATGAGCTTTAATATTCAAAAAGGGTTTTGTTTCTGCTTAACGTCGGCTGTCTTATAGAATAATTGATTATAATCTCTTTGATTTACAAATAGGGTTTCGACTAAAATGTCCAATACTTAAGATTGTTTTTTTTAAGGATCGTTATAAGAACCAAAAAAAATATATATATTTTATATAATGGAAGGTCAACATTTATACCCAGTTCTGTCCATTTTCTAATTCGGCTATTTAAAAAAAAAATTAAATTATAATCTCTTCGATTTGCAAATAGGTTTCCGAAAAAAATATCCCATATTTACGATCGACTTGTTGAAGGGCGTTATAAGAACCAAAATTAAAATAAATCATTTTTTTATAGTGTTATGTCCTTTACGCAGCTTAAAGCTCTTTACTTTCTAATTTCAAGCCATATTTTTTCTCAGTGTGTTAGAGAGATGAGGAGGCCGCTCGAACGAGCGGGGAAATGGGACCAACAACCTGTGTAGGAATCCTGGGCCTGGCATCCATCGGTTTATTGTTTCTGTTTCATTCCATTTTATTGTCGTATGTCATACAATGGCGTAACATTTACATTTCCCATTAAACTTTCCGCTATCAGTTGCCGCTGATGCTGTTTCTTGTAGCTGCCCTCGTAATGCTAAATGTTGTGCAATAAATTTTAAAAAAATATATGTCTGCCCAAGAAGTTGCTGCATATTTTCCGCTCGCTTAGACGGTGAAAAGTAAGCAATTCGCCAAAAAACGGGAAACATAAGGACTAAACACTCGAAACAATTTGTTTCTTTTTTTTCGCCCGAGCAACAAAAGGTTTGAGAAATGGAATATTGATTCAAATGCCAGGAACACACAGGTGAGTTAAGGTGGCTGAGCTGGTTGAGGGGGCACGGCTGAGATGCAACAATTTTTCATTGAAATGCAAGCGCAGCGAAAAACTAACCGAAAAATAGTTAAACAGCTGCCGACGACAACGGTGCAGGAGGAAAAATAAGAACGAAGGACGAAGGATGAGCCGAAGTTGGGGCCGAAGTGCCAGGACACGAGGCTCGAATCGAATATCGTAAGCGGTATTCGCACGACCAACAGTTGCTCCGCCTTGGCCGTGTGTCTGTGGGCTTCCTGGCCATGTTGCTCCTGCTTTTGGCCCCCAATAATAGACACCGTCAGCCGCCGCAGTGTCACAGTCCACGCTCGTCCTTTGGGCTGCCAAGTCGCGTTTTCAGTCGCTCGCTGGCCGCTTCAAAAACGGTGACAAAACGCGGTTGCCGAGTGAAGAACTGCCAGGCAGATAAACAAAAAAAAAACAGAAAACAAACTAATTAAATCATTTAAAAATAATAAGTACAAGCCATTAAAGTTCAAAGTTCAATCTAGATGTTCATGGTCAACTGTTGCAGCAGCTAGCTGGTGGGAAAGTGGAGGAAATCCAGTGCATGTAAGTCGATTGCAATTGAGATTTATTGTCCACACTCGGCTGACAGCAGCCAGAAGACAGCAGACAATTCCGACACACACCACACACACACCTGACGAGATTGCGCCATCAATCTTGGCTTTCAATTAGATCAATCATACGCCTCGTGCGCCCTGCGGCCATGTGAAGTGCCGTATCGATTGGGAGTATGTGGAATATTGATTGGCGAAAATAAACACTCACCTGCCTACCCAGACAGTTGGTCCGCTCCGCCGCGTGGAGGCAAATACACACAATGGGCTAAAAATAATTGCCAACCAACGACCGACCAGCTGACTGGCTCAGAGCCACGAGAAAAGAACCCCTTCCAATCGGGCTTAAAGCCCCGAGATTAGGACCTGCAAGCGAACTGGAAAATCATCCTGTCCTGGCGGAAACTGATTCCACCCACAGATCAAGGCCATCGTTGGACGTTGGAGTTTCCAATGAAATTCGCCTTACTAGCCATTCATTACTTAATCCTAAATACGGTGCAATTCTGGGAAATATTGGCCTACTTTCTGCAGTTCCTTCACCTTTTTACCAAGTGAATGGCTTCCGGTTAAATTATTTAAACGGCAATCATTTCACAATTGCGAGGTAAACAGCAATAGGCTGGGACGAATCCACTTACTTATGGCCATTATGCAATCAACGCAATGTTTGAAAATTTCTCAATTTGATTGCAACGTAATGAATCCATTTGAGGACGTGGCCCTTTGTTTGGTGGTAACTTCTTAATCATGAAAATTACATTAAAGACAAATATTTTAAACGAAATTGTAGCCAAAGAATAAAATGGAAAACTTTTCACTAGATTTATAAACATTGTAACTTTTCAAATTTTTTTCTTTTATTGATATCTATTTCAAACATTCATAGCTAAGCCATTAAAGTTTATACATTTTCATTATCAAATATGCATTTATAGTTACTTCTTACACCCAAATAACGAATTTTCTTCCATTAAGGGCAACCTTTAAGTTTTGGATCAGATATTTTAAAATTAAATATTAATAATTGGCTTCGAATAAGTGGCCAAGAAACCCACATTTATTTGTTTGAGAGTGCTCTCATTTCACTTTCTCAATATTTTTCAACAATATGCTTTTCGCAAACAAAATGGTTTAATAAAAAATTAAACCACTCGAGGGAAACCATCACTAAGTCACACAAGGAGCTTGAAAAAAGGGAGATCCAATGAAAATATTCAATATGTGGTGCGGAAAATGTTACCCCAAAGCCGAACTGAAAACTTTTCACCAACTATCGGAGGAGAAGCAGGAGGCGGAGGAGCCCCTCCCACCTGTGGTCCATCCTGCAGCAGCCAATAAGCCCGATCCCCCCGACTTACCCTTCCGGTTTGGCCACTCGATGTCCAGCTGCGTCCACGCTTAAGCCAAGTCAGCTTGGCCCGGCTGTGTGGCGGACATGTGCCTGACACTCGTCAATGTCAGCTGGATGTGGATGTGGATGTGGATGTGGATGTGGATGTGGATGTGGATGTGGATGTGGATGGGCTTATAGCCATATAACGCCCCCTTTTCCAGCTAAGCCCGATGAAATCAAAAGCGAAAATCAAGACGCAACTGAAACTGATTGCTGTGGATAGCTGGAATTTGCTTTAAAGGCATGCCAAGCGGGAAAATCAAGAGAGGAAAATCAATGTGCCCTCCGGCGGCATTTGAAGGCGGCATTTAATGGGCGGTGGGCGTGTCAGTCGCCCCACCCCCACATACACACTTAAATTACAACTTCACACACTTGTAACGAATAATAAAAGCGCAGAAAAAAAGGAGAGTGCAAAAGGAAAAATCAAATAGCGACAAGGCCAAGTCCCCCTAACATTTCCTTTTAGCGGGCGGACCTCGTCATCGCCATCGTCATCATTTCGGGAGCAACATTCGCACACAGGAAGAAATTTGAATACGTTTATAGAAATCAAAAATATGTACTCTTATATGTAAATTAAAATATAAAGATTAAGATTTCTTAAAAATATTATAATGCCCGAAAATATAGGTCGAAAGTGTCAAGGTATCTTAGCAATCCAAAGAAAACCCAAATATCTTATTTATCATTTGATCAGGTTTATATCCGAATAGTTTTTAGAATTTTACTTACTTTTTGCATCCTAACTTAAAAATAAATTATTAAATAATCTTCTTTAAGCTAAAATTTCTATAATCAAAAAACAATACAAGTTTTCAGAACTATCTATAGCATAATGAACCTGATTAAAATACAGCAGAAGTACAGCAAAGTACAGAATAAATTATAATTTAGGTGTAAGGATAATAACTATTATCCTTGGTAACCAAGTCCTGTAATTTTTTTCTCTGCAGCATTACGATTAAGGAAATTTCTGCTGTGTGTTTTTTGTTTCCGCTCATATTTTTTGTGTTTCTGTGTGCCGTTTCTGGGCAGCGCCTACATTTCTGTTTCTGCGTTAGCAACGGGCGGCGGCGCTTTACAGTCCCCAGCGGCCTGATTAAATTCCTATCCCCCGCCGGACCGCCGACCGACCGACCACTGAGCCCCATCAAAACTCTCGCCCAGACAGGACACAAAACTCAGGACTCCGAGAGCCAGGATAAGGCGCTGCATGCGTTTAGTGAGACGCGCAAATGATGAAATAAATGAAACTAATCCAAGAGAAAGCCCAAATGGCAAAATATTTACATTGCCAACCGCACTGGACAAAGCACAGTGGTTCAGCATGTACTTCAAAAGTAAAATAAACTATGCACACATTTTCTGGGGGTGTGTTGAAAAAGTACTCATTTCTTAAATGAAAAAAAAGTTTTTACTCTGAATTTTATAAATTTATAAGTTTTAAGGCATTTTTTCTAAAACTAAAAACAAATATTTTTCGGTTATGATTATACTCATAATATTTCATATATTTAATAATCTTCTATTCAGAAATTTAGACCCCTTAATTAAGACGAAATCAGTATTAGTTTAAAACAACCTTAGAAACAACCATAGAATCCCATTCAAATCATTAGACCCAATGTGCAGAACTTTGGCTCAAGTCCTCGCTGGTCTTTCCCACTTTTTTGTATCCAGCCACCCGACGGTGTGATAAACATCTTTGCCAAGTAAGCAACAATTTTTATGCCCCAAATTGGGTTCCTTTCTCGATGGCCAGGAGCTGGCTGGCTGGCGGTGGTTGTGGTGTCGACTCTGGTGGTGCTGGTGGATGCGGTGGTGGTGCTGCGATGTCGATGGCTGATTGGATGACGAGGCGGCTCAGCGCGTGCAGGCAAATATTTTTAATGATTTTCTGCTGGGCGGGCAAAGGCTTCAATTCGCTTCAGTTCGGCTCGGTTCGATCTTGGGGCGTTCAGTTCTGTTATGTGTCTGAGTTTCGTTTTACGCCCCAGTTAGTGCAAAACTAATTATACTTAGAATGCTGAAAGACGGTGAAAGATGCCTTACTTGCGAAGGTCAATTATTTTTAGGTTCACCTTTTAGTATTAAAAATAATCTTACAGCTTTTTATATACTTTGAGAAGAGGGAAAATGGAAGGTTCAATAGATTCATCAAAATAAATGCCACTTACTCACCGAAATTGCCTTAATGTATTTCATAAAATATTTTTAAAATGTATATATGTGATATTATAATACAGTCATACTTTGCATCAATTTGTTTTAAATTTAAATGATTTAATTATGAAATGCCATTTAAATAAGTGACCCCTAAATTGCAAATGTTTAATTGATGAGTGTGCTGGTATATTCGGAAAATGTTTCAGCTAATCCCTAATTTACCATTCCTCTCGATTTCTAATGCCCATTTGATGAGTGAGCTGCCAACGATGTTGAACATATTTAATACCTGTATGTGCGTGCTCTCACCTGTGAATTCTTATCACGTGCACTCACATGTGACTGAACCCCATTCTGCTATCTGTCAATGTTTGTTGCTCTGCTGTTTTGAGTTGATGTTTCAGTTTCTGTTTTTACTACACTTTCCCTGCCTTTTTCGGTAGCTGCTAATGCAAAGTTATGGGCTTCAGCTCAAACACGCTCTTTCGTTTCCGTTTCCGGCGGAGGTGTTGGTAATTCACATGAATGTGTTGCCGTTGGTCCTTGACTGAAACTGGGCGTAACCCGTTCTCACGCCCCACATTTCAGCTCAGACTGAAAGTGGACAGATGGATGGATGGATTTTTTCGCGCACGCATAGTGTTGCTTTCGGATTCTTTCTGTGATGGGCATTGCAGATAAGGCCCGTACTGCCACGCCCCCTTCACACTAATGGAGTCTGCTTTACAACGAAGCTAATCACAAAGCGGGTTTCTTTAAGGTTTCCAGCCCTTGAAGGTTAAATTAACCCTACAACTTCAATATCATGATTTTATTTTCATATAAAATCTACATGTAACAATATAATACAGTACTTGTAAGAAAGTTAATTAAAATAATTGGGGATTTTTATTTTATTATTCTAATATTAATATAAAATTATTGAAGTTATTGAAATGTAAAGTTTTTCTTCGAAACTTTTAGTACTCAAAAAGTTAAATTATATGAATTAAGGCTAAGCTTAGAATTTTTAACTGTGAAGAAAATATAAATGTTGAAATTTTTATATATCATAATATCCTGAATTTCAAATGGTCTTTATTTTCTCAGCCCAAGCCCTTTTTTGATATTAAGAAACCCCTCCTCCGGCCTCAAAGAAAACTAAACTAAATGAGTTGTAGTGTTCGGTGGTAAGTAGGGGAAGCCTCATTCATTCAAGCTTCGAAATAACCAACACTTGGCCAGCCAATTAGGCCAACTCAAGTGGTCAGTTCATGTGGACCCCGTGCCCGTTCTCATCCTTTTCTCCTCTTAACCCTCTTAAGCCGGAGCAACAGCTGCGGCCTACTGCCAGTGTATATACCCAGCCCACTTAAAAATCCCCTTTCGCAGGCAATTAAAAAACAGTTTTGCCCAGTACTCCCCGCTTTATATTCGCTGTTGCTTAGCAGTAAGTGGGGAGGGAAAGCATAACTTATTAATTAAGGAAACGGCAGGAATTTCAATGCAAATGCAGCTATAATTAAATTTTTGAAGGAAAAATAATTACGCTGGCAAATGAAATTCCCAGCTAATTGTTAATGAAAATCCAATAAAGTAAGGAAGTCAATGGAAACGCAGTGGAGACTGAGATTAACGAGTTTGGACAATGCAGCCTTTTAATTTGCTTGTTAGGCACGCACCACATTTTACTGCCGACAATTTCAATTCACAAATTACAACCTCAAAAGCGCAATTACCAACACGCGTCCAAGACCAAAAATTCATATATATGTGTATATGCCGAGGGAACCCAATTGGGAGACAACAACGAAATCCAATTTGGGGTTTGGCCCAACCTCCGGGTCCATATATTCGAAGCTCCCAGCCGCAAAAACCCGAAGCATGCCTCAAAACCTGTTACAACGCCGCAACTCAAGCGCAGACGGAGTATCTGAAAAGCAGGAGCGGGAGGCTTCCACTTCGGGGGCAACCACAAAACTGCCCATGACTAGTTCCAAGGTCCTGTGTCCCGTGTCCCAAGACCCGTGTCCCGTGTCCCATGTCCTGAGACTGGCCGGCGGACAAGGGCAAGCCGATTATCTTTTCATGCAACATTTGTAAATCTAAAAAGTTAAATGACTCTAATCTAAATTCCACAACAACGACAACGACGACTTATGCCCCAAAAAATGTTTCGACGAGTCATGTTTGGGTGTACTTATGTGTGGGCCCAGGACGAGCCCTCCAAATATTGCAGCCTAAGCGCAATATCCTTGTGTGTGTGTGTGTGTGTTTTTGGAAGCTGCAAACATTAATCTGGTATCTTACGATGTTGTCCTTTTGGGCACCAAACGCAACAGAGTTCCTCGACTTTGGCACTCAATTGGATGAACATTTACATAAAGGGATTCAAATCAATTTGCATTTGTTGCGACAGAAATTGTGCTGAGTTTATCAGAGGATTGCGGCTTTGGAACGTGTTTTATTATATTTTTACCATTTTTAAGTTGAGGTAAAAAATATGTTAAGTATTTTTTATAAGAAAGAGAAAATAAAGAATATTGAAAGAATATTTTATTTTTCACGGCATACTTTTAGGCATTTTTTTTTATTAAGAACTCCGATTAAGAGTATTTCCGAATCGTTTCGAACCCTCCCAGACTTTTAACTTGTATAGAGTGTTGCGTGTTTTCCGTTTTTAAAAATATTTTCCCAATTGATTAAATATTTTTTAAGGAAATGTTAGATTAAACAGAATTTAAGTGTTTTAAAGTATGCAACAGTATTTTTTGTATCCAAAATACTGACCAATTTGTTTGAAAGAATATTTTATTTTTACTGCATACTTTTAGGCATGTTTCTATTAAGAATTCCGATAAAGAGTGTTTCCAAATCGTTTTGAAACCTCCCAGACTTTTAACTTGTTTAGCATTTTGCGTGTTTTCCGTTTTTAAAAACATTTTCCCATTGTGGTGGCTGCTCCTATTGTTGCCCCTGCCCTGGGTGGCACCCATACATATACAAAGCCGAGTTTATCTCAAGAATGTAGATTGCCTGTAAAATATTTAATTACACTCTGCGGCACGACCACAGACAGCCATCACGTATACGCCATGTGCGACACTAAATGAGAGTGCGGGTGTGTGTGTGTGAGAGAGTAGCCCTTTTGGCAGCATGCTCTGTAGGTGTGTGGGTGTGCGATGGAGTGTGTGTATGGGTGGGTGGGAACATGGCAATTGCCAAGTGCTGACGTTGAGTGCGCTACACACGAGTGACACTTGTATACATCTCTGCAAGTGTTGATGTGCCTATGCCATGGCTTATATGTTACATATACATACATGGTGTGTAGGTGTGTGTGTGTGTGCGTGGCTGTCTGTGGCCTTTGCTCAGTTTACTCTGTTATTTATTTGCCCCACAGATGGCGCCATGCCTGTCAAATAGTTGAGCTCTTCCTGAATTTTTAATCAACTTCTTTGCCACTTTTTGCATATGAAATGGGCGCAATCCAGGTGTGGGGGAAAACCTTCTCGTCCTTTTCTTGCTTTTCGTTGTTATTTTCTTGTCGGCCATTTCCCTTTCGGCCTAGTCATTCATTAGTGCCTGGGCCACGTAGAGTGGCAAAATGCTAATTATGTTTATTGAACAACGCGCCAAGGCAAATAATTCTAAAGGGGCTTTCCGAAAACCAGGAAAAATTATACAAATATTTACACAGGGGAAAAAAGACGGCAGCAATATATTTTGATATATGAAAATGAAAAGGGATTAAAATAAAATATTCTGTAAGGCATATACAATTGTTATTTATATTATATTTAATTATATTTTGATATATTAGAGGTTTAAAATATATTTTTTAAAGACATTTTTAACCAAATTGATTTTTTCCTGCGTAAATATTTGTATGTTTGTTTCGTATATATTTATGTTTGTCTTTGTGTTTAGTTCCTCGCAATTCCCTTTACAAAGGACCCAGGAACGAACACACCTTGGGGAGACAGGACAACAACAAAACCAAATCGGCTTTGACCTTTAATGAGCAGGCGAATGCGGACGCGTGTCGCTGGTCGCATAAAAGTTTTGCATTTGATTTGCGCCAAGGTCGTTTTATAAATAAGCTACCGCACCGACCGCAGCCCTCTAACCCTAAGCCACCCATCATGGCACCACCCACCGGCAGACATCCTGTCGATCAGAACATGTCAGTTTAGCTCAAAGCGGTTCGGTTCGACTCGGGTCGGTTTGGTTTGGTGGCCAGTTGGTGGCCGGCCATTTCGCCCTAACCTTGGGCACCCCCAGCACCTGCACTGCACCATCCCCAATCAGCGCGTCCATTTCCATCCCACATCCCAACCACGTCCACCTCAAACCGCAGATATCCTTGGGTGTGCCCAGTGGCGTGCCTTGAGGTGCTAAATGTAAGCCCAAACAGCTGGAGCTGGGCACACTAAAAAAATTTTGTATATAAATATCATTTTTTTAAATTGGACTTATAAATGACATTTTTTTTATCAGAGGGAAATATCAAATATTTTACGTAAATCATTTTGTTGTTACTTAATTTTTTCCAGAGTTAAACATTTTTATTTAACTTTTAATACAAAATAGAAATATAACTTATTTTGCTCCATTCAATAGATCCCTAGTTATATATCTTATGTCTATATTTTAAAAGTAAGAGAATTTGCATAAATTACTTAAGATTATATTTCCGGTTTGCTTTAATAATTAATTTTAATTTGTCCACTTGTAGATCATATATATATTTTATAAAAAATATCTTCCTTTTTTAACCAACATCTTAAAAGCATTTATTTTTACTGAATATCCTTATCTAAAAAGTTAGAATTATTCCACATCTAAACTATTTTATAAATCAGATAAATAATTAAAAAGCCACTTTCTCTTTACCAATATCTTGAATGTTATTTAAACGCTCTTCAGTTTTGTGACTTACATGAGTAATTATTCTGAGAGCCTAATATTACTTAAATATTATTAAAAAAATTCAAGTCCGCCGCCCAGTGCATCCCCATCAAATCCTGAGAAAGCCCATAATTAAAAGCGACATTTGTTTTTGGCTTTTGCGGCATTAGAAAGCCGTTGCGATTACCAAACTTAAATGGGTCGCACTGTATAAATACGCACCCATAAAAAAGGCAACCTGGGCCGCATTCGATGTGTCTAATTAATGATTAGCGGCGGCTTAATTAGAATGCCAGCGATTGCGGCCGACAACTGAGCGATGCTGGCTGCCTGGGCACCATCGCAATCTGATGAGTTGGCAAGTCGAGCTTGAAATTGCCTGTGGCTGCCTGAGATGAGGGCGGGATTAATTTAACAAGTACAGGCAATTTCACTTCGCAAATTGCATTTTATTTCCAGAGCGCTGCCACGTGGCGGATGAGTTATATGGCCGGCTAATTGCAGGCCTCACTCAAGCAGCCAGTGAGTGACGCGCCGTGTAATTAAAGCCTTTGCTCAGGTGTTTTCAGGTGCTTTTGGCTGCAACTGGCCAGCCACTCGAACATTTGAACATTCGCCCAGTTGAGGGCCTTTGTTATCTGGCTCTCACTATCTCACGGGCTGCACCTGCTCGCAATGACCTCAGCCAAATATTAACTGCCCTTTCGAAGGGTATATTTAGATTTCGGCACAAAGAAAGTCCCATTAAGTCGGAAAAGGCAGAGGGCTATAATATGGAGCTCTTAAATCAAAAATAGATGATTCAGTATATTTACTCGGATTTTGGCACAATGAAAATATGATAAAATTGATAATGATTTTCACACAAATATAGAGTTATGAGTTGACAAGTATTAAGGCATTTTTGTAATTAGATACTATATTATAAAGATTATTACATTTCAAAAAAATCCTACAGGTGATACCATAAACGGTTTAATTACATTTTACAACATCAACCTATTTTACAATTTTTTATACAATAGAGTTTGGGATTAACTTTAAAATATCTAGGACATGACCTATGAAAACAAGTCTTTAATCGAATATATCAGGGTATCCAACCCCGTGCTTTTATTACATTTGTTATTCTAGTTCTTCGCTCGCGTGCTGCAAACAATTTTCATGTTGGCCAGACAAACAATAACGGCTGGAATTGATTATGGACTCTTCATAATTTATGCTTATTAAAGCCCTTTATGCCAATCAACGCCACGCCCCTTCCCATTCAGTTGATGTTGTTTCCGATTGAAAATTTTAATTAAGTTTTATGTGTGATTCGGTTTTCCTCTTCGTCGGCCAAAGTTAATGGGGAAAATTCGAAACGAGAACAAATCGGAAAATGTTGGTGTGATGAAAAAGGAAATCTATCCGGCAAAAGGCAAATGACCTGAGTGTGAAAATGCGGCCAAAGCTGCGGCTCGGCTTTCGGTGTGTCATTCTGCTAATTAAGTGGCAGAGCAACTGGCGGTGTCCTTCAACCGCAACGTCAACAGCTTACCAATAATTTATTAATTCAATACTCCATTTGAGCAACGCACTCGATGTGCGCCGTCTGTGTTGGGCAGGCTATGCCCAAATGGCTGTAAATCGAGAAATTGAAATGCAATTAAATGCACATTCGGATGCGGTCATACGCACTGTTGCCCCGGAGAGGAAATCCGAGTAGATGTAACATTTAAATGGAAATGAAACCAAGTGCCTGGATGCCTGGATGCCTGTATAGCAAAGGCATTAAGTCAGTCGTGCATGATCTCATTCAGCCAGTGGAGCATCCATTTACCCAGCCAGATTCCCATTGACATCTGTCCGAGTGTGGCTAAGTAAATGGCTTAGGGCCTTCGGGCTGAATGCAAAGCTACTACATCACTACGGCTAAAACCGAAAGTGTTGCCTGGCCCGTGCGGAACGTGTCAATGAGTTTTTAAGCCCGCCCGTCGTCTCGGTCTTAGCCCTTTTGTTATTATTACTTTGGCAACAACTCGAGTCGACATGTTGCAGGCTCATCAGCATCGCTGGCAAACAGACAAAGGATGCCAGCCAGGATAAAGGATGAGAGCCGTGTGGCTCGCAAGGAAAACACTGGCATTCAAACAACCAAACGGCAAAACGGCAAAACAGCAAAACAGAGCACCGAGCACACAGAACGGATTATTTGTTTTCGGCAGCTTTTGTTTGCCTGCTGTAACAGCTCACAGATGAGGTAAAAATAATAGAGGGAATATGAGATTTTAGAAACACCACAAAAATAAACACATTTCGCAGAAAAGTAAGCTTTAAAAAAAAGGAACAAATTCTAAACATCATATATTTTGTAGCATAGTTTTAGACACCCTTAAAAAATGATTTGAAATTTCTAGAGATATCTAAAGCTCCTACATGGGTAGGAATAGTGGCCATAGAAATAAGTCTGCATTATCACAAATAGCTTTTTTCTAAAACCAACCAAATTCTAAACATCTTACATTTCGTAGCATAGTTTTAGGAACTCTTAAAAAGATTTGAAATGTCTGTAGTAATAGGCGCCATTGAAATAAGTCCACATTATAGTAAATAGCTTTACTATTAAGCCAAACAGTACATATATACTTTGACATAAAAAAATTCGTTAGCTTAAGTATATTTTATTATTATTACTTTGTGATCCCTCAAAAAAACCCAAGGATACTGCTATTCTTTCGACACCATCTGTAGCCTGCATATATCCTTTTTTGCTATATCTCACAGCTCAGGTTGTGGCACATCCTGGGACTGACTGCCTTGCTGTGCATACATTCAATGGGCCCTTTTGTCCGGTGCTTTAAGAGCCGGAATGGCCAGCAAGAAGTCAAGCGATATTAACTCATTTCATGCGCACAGGCTGGCTGTAATAAATATCAGCCGGCCCAGTTCGCAGGGCAATAAATCCTCCAACTGGCCATGTAAATTAACCGCCATCGAAACTTATGAAATGTGCGGCATTCGGCATAAGCCATCGCCATCGCCATTACCATCATCATCGTAATCATCATCATTATCGTCATCATGGCTTGGCAAATGTCAGGCTGAAATTAGTTGGCTTGTGTTGTTCGCCTCATCAAAAAAGGATGGATCCGATGATGATGATGATGAGGCGTTGGAGTGGCCAGGCCACCAAAAACATATCCAATATGAGCATGTTGACCGGCCCAAAAAGAGCAGCAACAGCAGGCGTTAAGCCAACACGGGAACTGCTGGAACTGGAACCTGCAACAAAAACACAACCCGGGCAAACAAAAAAAAGTGTCCAACACTTTGGTGAGCGTGTGTGTTCGCCTGACCCCTGACCCCCAACTAAGGGGACTACGGGGACCGGAGGTCGAGTGATAATCACAGTCAGGGTCGGTAGCTGCGCACATGTTGACGCCATTTCTGTGTCACCCTGACAATGTTATTAAAAATCCATTCAAAGTCCCCACACGTCAGTGTAGGAGATGGCGAAAAAAAGGGGGAAAATCTTGTGGAACCTGGCTGTATTGAAATGATTTGCCTTTTGGTTTTGCTCCGGTCCATCTAATAATTAGGGTCTGCGGAAAATATCAATCATTTTCCATCTATTCAAGGCTTTTTTTGAAAAACAATTAGGAGGATGACAGAAAAAATGTCGTTTTTAATAACAGAGAGAGATTCATCAAATTTCTAAGAGATATTAAATTGGGATTTTTGTATTTTTACATTTTTGGGAATTTAATAAAGCGAACAGAAACTAAAAGACTTTTAGAGACGGCAAGAACCGAACTTCTAGTTATGCAAATACTTTCTTACTAACCTTCTCTAACCAATCCCATCCAATTAATCAAATTTGTTAATTAGACAAAACTTAGCCTGCCAAAATGCTCGACAAGCCCATTTACAAACAATAATCCCATTCCCAAAAGTCGAACTTCAGTCGGTTTATTTTGCAGCTCATCAAATAAGCCAGCCGGCAGATTACGACTACGATTATATAGAATGTTGATGGTGATGGGAAATGTGTTCTGTTCATTTCGATAATGGGCAATAATTAGACGGGCATTAGCATAATATCGATTCTGCAGCCGATGATGAAGTGACTCTGGGTTCTGGCGGCTAGAGGAAATGAAAACATTGCCAGATGGCTTTTAATTTCCTGCCGGCAGAATGCGGCCAATAAAACCAAAACTAAAGCCAACTTATTTTGTGTCAATAGGCGGCCAGAAGGCCCGGCCCAAAAATAAAGAAAGCGAAAAAATAAATAAACTAGAAGCCCCAAAGGGTGTTGAAATAAACGCAAGACAGAAATCCTTTTGGTGAGCAGGATTTGCTGCGGCCGGGAGGCGATGAACTGATTAAATTGTTGACGGAACCGTTCCCGGGGATTCCCCGCAGGAAACTAATTCCGCCGGCCAACTGAGCAAGTTGCCCCTGTAGCTGCCATTGAACTTTATCGATAAGCATCGGGGCGCAAGGAGAACACGAAAGAAAAGCGGGAAAGTCGAGGGAAAAGTCGAGCAACTGCTGGGGGGAGATCCTTGGCTGGGCTAAAGGGAAATACATTTTTATGGACAATTTGGTTTTTATGTCAATTTACTGCTGTTTCCCCACTGAAAACACAAGGAAATTCATGGAGTTACCAGACCAAACAGACCAGAGACCCAATATCACATCCCCCGGAACCCCGATTATATATATATATATGCGTTTTGGTCCCCAGGACAAGTCGTGCGCACATTAAAATGGGCGTTGAGGGTCGCATCCCGTTTGCTGTTCCTCTGATTGGATGTATTTGCTGCGTTTGACTTCATCTTTGGTCCGGGTGTTATTATGGCCGCCACTGCGACGCGATGTGATAATTGCCAGCAGCAGTACCACCCAATACCTCCAGCCTCAGAAAAATCCTCGGGCGGAACGACTTCTGCCTTTAAGATTTCACCGAGGCTTAACTTTCGCACCAGCAGCAGCTGACGACTCTGCTCGGGATTAACAATTGAGCTGCTCATAAACCAGCGACTAAACTGCGAAAAGCCCTTGTCTAGATACAACTTAAATTGAAAATGTTTATTGGGGCATTTGTAGCAGAAGTTGTGATAGAGAGGGTTTACTAAAAGTTGCCAACAGCTAGGTTGACATAAACTGCTGAGATACCATAAACGAAAACAATCAGTTTCAACCAACAGTCACTGTTCACGATGGGTGTAAGTACCAAAGTACCATACTTAAAGTACCAAATACTATACTCTTTCGCATGGTATCCTTATCATAATGTTGATAAGGAGATTAAAAGACCATCGTTATATTTTTATGTATTTAACACACTGATAAAGAAATATTATATATACAAAGAATTTATAAAATATTTAATAATCTATTGTTCAATTATTAAGCATGAAAAAAGAATATAGTTGTTTTGAATTTTAAGAAATATTAATTTCGCTAAGCAAGTTTGTAGTCCCAAATTAAGTACCTCAAACCCCAGAAGAATAGCTGGTTATTAAAAACTTTCTCTCCTTTATTTAGTGCAATTTCAGTGGACAAGGCCTTTCAGCTCCTCCATTACCCTTACCCCTTGTTCCAGATCCCTTCCTTTCTTTCTTTTTTGCCTTGCACTCGGCTTGTTCAGCATCTGTTTTTGATGCTGCCACATAAAGCGGCGGAAGAACATTCAACATTTTTACTGTTTACATCTGTGGAGAGTTGCGGCTGCTTCTTCATTCTGCCACTTCCTCGGAACCTCTCTTTCACTCCGCTGAAGCTGTCTCCTTCGCTCGTTAAGGACTTAATGTTTGCTGGCCGCGCTTTGTGCTTTAGCTTTTTATTAAGGCAGCATTTATAATTCATTTTGCGCTAATTTCGACTATATTGTTGATGGCAATCGTTGTCTGCCTCTCTTTCACCCATCTTGTAGGCCATCTCGCTTGCACTGGGCAACTGGTGCGGCATGTGTGTCAGCCATTTCTCATTTTTATGTGTGGCCATGTTGTAAAACCAAATTAATGCGATGTAGTCTCCTCCGCAACAACAGCAGCACAAGCAACAACAACTGACAACAGTGTTGCATGTGGCTCTATCTCACGCTTCATCACCCCTCTCTATCTGTATCTCCATACCCCTCTCTTTCTCTTTCTCTCTTTGTGGCCATTCGTGTATCTCGTTTGTCTAAGCTGAAATATGACTTCCTGGCAACACGTTTTTACATTTCCGTTTCCGCTGATTTAATGCCACAACTGAAATTATTACCATAAAAGTATGCTATGCTGACAGAGCAAAGAGAAAGAGACAGCCAGATGGCTGACAGAAAGAGAGGGGTAGCCACTACATATATGGATAATTACACGCTGCGGTTTATGGTGCCCGCTGGAAATTCTAAATAAATCTTTAACGATGCACTGGGACTGAAAACAGGGGACTGGGACTCACGTGTCAGCCCTGGGAAAGATTCTCCAGTTACCCAGTTAACAAGTACACTCAAAAAAAGGGGTAAACCTCTTGAAGTTACTTATTGTTAGGAAAAAACAACTCTATTATTTTAATTTTAGGTATCTGGCTAACTAATGTTAGAATCAAGAAACGTAAAGGTTAATGAGGTGAAAGGATACAAAATAGAACTCATTAAAATTGCATTGCGAGCTTATAGATTTCTAAATATGTTTTTTGGAATTATTGGAAATCTGTATTAAATAGACATTTAACAAATGGAGGAACCTTAAAGCGTTAGAATATTTGTATTTGGTATTGGTATTTTGTATTGGTATATGGAATTAAGTTATTATACACTGTAATAGATTGCAAGAGAGTCATAAATCATGCTCCTGATATAGAACTGTTTTTTAGATCTAATAATTTTCCCGGGTGTATCCTTTTCCGCCCCCGTCTCGTCCAAGTTCCTGTTGGTTGTCATGGCGGGGTCCGCGTTTCTGTTGTCTCTCTGTGGCATTTTCCCCATCTATTTGTACGTCTGCTGTTTACTGAAGCGTTTTTGTCACATAATTCGCTGCGGCAAAGGACGGCTATGCCGCGACAGCCATAAAATGTTGCCCCAACACGTAACTTGGCGAATGCCGAGCACATTTTTCATAATTTGATACATCCATAATTACGTAATGCGTTGACAGCGTTTTGGCAAAAACACAAACAAGTGCTGGGAAGCTGCAAAAACAATTTATGGACGATGGTCTTTAAGGTATTTAATGTGTTTATATTTTATCGCATTTCTTTGGTAGTTATTGTTTGCTAGGGCATTCATTATTCGTTCTGGGGCAGACTGTTTCGCCTGTTTTGACAGCTGTTGGCGGCTAAAAGATTTTTTTAATTAAAAAACCATTTCCACTATTTCCGAATGCTTTTGCTTTCTTTTCCTTGCTTAAGTTATGCATTTGTGTGCCTGAAAAATATTGCATTGCAATGCAAAGTCACAAGAATGCACGGGCACGATTGCATATTTTACTGTTTTCAGTTAAAACAAATGGAAATTGTTGTGCCATTAAATGAAT
>NW_023665523.1:20000-124379 GCF_014743375.2 Drosophila subpulchrella
TGTCTGTCTGTCTGTCTGTCTGTCTGTCTGTCTGTCTGTCTGTCTGTCTGTCTGTCTGTCTGTCTGTCTGTCTGTCTGTCTGTCTGTCTGTCTGTCTGTCTGTCTGTCTGTCTGTCTGTCTGTCTGTCTGTCTGTCTGTCTGTCTGTCTGTCTGTCTGTCTGTCTGTCTGTCTGTCTGTCTGTCTGTCTGTCTGTCTGTCTGTCTGTCTGTCTGTCTGTCTGTCTGTCTGTCTGTCTGTCTGTCTGTCTGTCTGTCTGTCTGTCTGTCTGTCTGTCTGTCTGTCTGTCTGTCTGTCTGTCTGTCTGTCTGTCTGTCTGTCTGTCTGTCTGTCTGTCTGTCTGTCTGTCTGTCTGTCTGTCTGTCTGTCTGTCTGTCTGTCTGTCTGTCTGTCTGTCTGTCTGTCTGTCTGTCTGTCTGTCTGTCTGTCTGTCTGTCTGTCTGTCTGTCTGTCTGTCTGTCTGTCTGTCTGTCTGTCTGTCTGTCTGTCTGTCTGTCTGTCTGTCTGTCTGTCTGTCTGTCTGTCTGTCTGTCTGTCTGTCTGTCTGTCTGTCTGTCTGTCTGTCTGTCTGTCTGTCTGTCTGTCTGTCTGTCTGTCTGTCTGTCTGTCTGTCTGTCTGTCTGTCTGTCTGTCTGTCTGTCTGTCTGTCTGTCTGTCTGTCTGTCTGTCTGTCTGTCTGTCTGTCTGTCTGTCTGTCTGTCTGTCTGTCTGTCTGTCTGTCTGTCTGTCTGTCTGTCTGTCTGTCTGTCTGTCTGTCTGTCTGTCTGTCTGTCTGTCTGTCTGTCTGTCTGTCTGTCTGTCTGTCTGTCTGTCTGTCTGTCTGTCTGTCTGTCTGTCTGTCTGTCTGTCTGTCTGTCTGTCTGTCTGTCTGTCTGTCTGTCTGTCTGTCTGTCTGTCTGTCTGTCTGTCTGTCTGTCTGTCTGTCTGTCTGTCTGTCTGTCTGTCTGTCTGTCTGTCTGTCTGTCTGTCTGTCTGTCTGTCTGTCTGTCTGTCTGTCTGTCTGTCTGTCTGTCTGTCTGTCTGTCTGTCTGTCTGTCTGTCTGTCTGTCTGTCTGTCTGTCTGTCTGTCTGTCTGTCTGTCTGTCTGTCTGTCTGTCTGTCTGTCTGTCTGTCTGTCTGTCTGTCTGTCTGTCTGTCTGTCTGTCTGTCTGTCTGTCTGTCTGTCTGTCTGTCTGTCTGTCTGTCTGTCTGTCTGTCTGTCTGTCTGTCTGTCTGTCTGTCTGTCTGTCTGTCTGTCTGTCTGTCTGTCTGTCTGTCTGTCTGTCTGTCTGTCTGTCTGTCTGTCTGTCTGTCTGTCTGTCTGTCTGTCTGTCTGTCTGTCTGTCTGTCTGTCTGTCTGTCTGTCTGTCTGTCTGTCTGTCTGTCTGTCTGTCTGTCTGTCTGTCTGTCTGTCTGTCTGTCTGTCTGTCTGTCTGTCTGTCTGTCTGTCTGTCTGTCTGTCTGTCTGTCTGTCTGTCTGTCTGTCTGTCTGTCTGTCTGTCTGTCTGTCTGTCTGTCTGTCTGTCTGTCTGTCTGTCTGTCTGTCTGTCTGTCTGTCTGTCTGTCTGTCTGTCTGTCTGTCTGTCTGTCTGTCTGTCTGTCTGTCTGTCTGTCTGTCTGTCTGTCTGTCTGTCTGTCTGTCTGTCTGTCTGTCTGTCTGTCTGTCTGTCTGTCTGTCTGTCTGTCTGTCTGTCTGTCTGTCTGTCTGTCTGTCTGTCTGTCTGTCTGTCTGTCTGTCTGTCTGTCTGTCTGTCTGTCTGTCTGTCTGTCTGTCTGTCTGTCTGTCTGTCTGTCTGTCTGTCTGTCTGTCTGTCTGTCTGTCTGTCTGTCTGTCTGTCTGTCTGTCTGTCTGTCTGTCTGTCTGTCTGTCTGTCTGTCTGTCTGTCTGTCTGTCTGTCTGTCTGTCTGTCTGTCTGTCTGTCTGTCTGTCTGTCTGTCTGTCTGTCTGTCTGTCTGTCTGTCTGTCTGTCTGTCTGTCTGTCTGTCTGTCTGTCTGTCTGTCTGTCTGTCTGTCTGTCTGTCTGTCTGTCTGTCTGTCTGTCTGTCTGTCTGTCTGTCTGTCTGTCTGTCTGTCTGTCTGTCTGTCTGTCTGTCTGTCTGTCTGTCTGTCTGTCTGTCTGTCTGTCTGTCTGTCTGTCTGTCTGTCTGTCTGTCTGTCTGTCTGTCTGTCTGTCTGTCTGTCTGTCTGTCTGTCTGTCTGTCTGTCTGTCTGTCTGTCTGTCTGTCTGTCTGTCTGTCTGTCTGTCTGTCTGTCTGTCTGTCTGTCTGTCTGTCTGTCTGTCTGTCTGTCTGTCTGTCTGTCTGTCTGTCTGTCTGTCTGTCTGTCTGTCTGTCTGTCTGTCTGTCTGTCTGTCTGTCTGTCTGTCTGTCTGTCTGTCTGTCTGTCTGTCTGTCTGTCTGTCTGTCTGTCTGTCTGTCTGTCTGTCTGTCTGTCTGTCTGTCTGTCTGTCTGTCTGTCTGTCTGTCTGTCTGTCTGTCTGTCTGTCTGTCTGTCTGTCTGTCTGTCTGTCTGTCTGTCTGTCTGTCTGTCTGTCTGTCTGTCTGTCTGTCTGTCTGTCTGTCTGTCTGTCTGTCTGTCTGTCTGTCTGTCTGTCTGTCTGTCTGTCTGTCTGTCTGTCTGTCTGTCTGTCTATATAATATAGTAGACCCGGTTTCATTTGATTCGAAAAATGTATGTACGTGCAAGGCCGTAAAGTTTTTAATCTTGTTTCAGGAATAAAATAACAATTGTTTTGGAAAAAAAAAAAGCCTGACTTGCTATTAAGTAAGAGACTTGGTCACAAGAGTGGGCCGAAGCAACACGTGAATGGGCGACTGAAAAATAATAAGAAAAAACAAGGAAGAACGCTATAGTCGAGTACCTCGACTATCAGATACCCGTTACTCAGCTAAAGGGACCAAAGGAAAATGGAGATATGCAAGCAGCAAATGCGCCACCTACCGGCGGTAGACAGATTTAAGCGTTGTGGGCGTTAGAGTGGGCGTGGCAAAGTTTTTTTTAAATCAATCGATAGGTATTGACGAGACCAATACATTTCAGTTTAAATTTTTTATCTACCATGAAAATTGTGGGCGCCACAGACTTGGGCGGTTTGTGGGCGTTGGAGTGGGCGTGGCATATTCGCGTAATAAACTTGCGCTGCGCTCAAGCCTACGGAATCTAAATCTGAAATCTCGTTTCTCTATCTTTGATATTTTCCGAGATATCCGCGTTCATATTTACGATTTTTTGAAGTTTGTGGGCGGTTTGTGGGCGTTAAAGTGGGCGTGGCAAACTTTTTTTAGGTCAGTCGGTAGGTATTGATGAGAACAATACATTTCAGTTAAAATTTTTGTTCTAGCATCAAAACTGTAGGAGCCACAGTTTTGGGCGGTTTGTGGGCGTTAGAGTGAGCGTGGCACTCTTTTGAAACAAACTTGCGCTGCGCAGGAATCTCAGGAATCTGCATGCCTAATCCCAGTATTGTAACTCTTATAGTTTCCAAGATCTCAGCGTTCATACAGACAGACGGACAGACGGACAGACGGACAGACGGACATGGCTAGATCGACTCGGCTAGTGATCCTGATCAAAAATATATATACTTTATGGGGTCGGAAACGCTTCCTTCTGCCTGTTACATACTTTCCGACGAATCTAGTATACCCTTTTACTCTACGAGTAACGGGTATAAAAACAAGGAAGAACGCTATAGTCGAGTACCTCGACTAACAGATACCCGTTACTCAGCGAAAGGGACCAAAGGGAAATGGAGATATGCAAGCAGCAAAGCGAGATTGAAATACGCCACCTACCGGCGGTAGACAGATTTAAGCGTTATGGGCGTTAGAGTGGGCGTGGCAAACTTTTTTTGGGTCAATCGGTAGGTATTGATGAGAACAACACATTTCAGTTAAAATTCTTATTCCAGCATCAAAACTGTAGGAGCCACAGTTTTGGCCGTTGGCGTGGCACTCTGCTGAAACAAACTTGCGCTGCGTAAGAAGCTCAGGAATCTGCATGCCGAATCTCAATTGCCTAGCTCTTATAGTTTCGGACAGTTTACGGACAGTCGGACAGACGGACAGACGGACATGGCTAGATCGACTCGGCTTTTGATCCTGATCAAGAATATATATACTTTATGGGGTCGGAAACGCTTTCTTCTGCCTGTTACATACTTTCCGACGAATCTAGTATACCCTTTTACTCTACGAGTAACGGGTATAATTATAAGAAAACAGGTAAATATGGTTTTACAAGTACGCAGATTTCTTTTGCGAAGTCATTCTATGCTTTTCCGCATCGATCACTTCGATTCTGTTACGTACGCCCCCCATTCACATAAAGAAGCAACGACGAGTCTTGCGTCGAAGGAAGGGGTGAAATTGGCTTACCAGAATCTGGTTAGGCTGGTAAAGACAGAAGAATATGCGATTCACGGGTCCCGTGTGGCCAGAACAAGGACCGCAAGGACTGCACCAGCCGGCCATTGACTCGCAAGATAGGGGAAATGATGAAAGAGGTGGAAACACCTAAGGAACACATCCAGCATAGGAGAATAAAAAAAATCTCTAGTCCGGTATAAAAGATCCCAGCCACATAGGGAAGGTATCCAAAATTTGTTCTGATCTCAGTAGCACTGGATGAGGTGCTATCTTTATCTGCGCAGACAGCAAACTGGAAGAAGGCTAATGTCCAGACGGACGTTCTGACTGTTTCCCTAAGATTAAACTAATCCAGAAAAATGTCCTGGTTGCCATTCCTACGATTGACCTTATACTGAAGGAAGTTCTGTTGCAAGCCCTGAAGGACGAGAAGTATTATTGAACTTTTTATCTGGCAAGGACCCCAAGATGGGCGGCAAAACATCCAAAGTGACCGGCAGAACCGCCAATGTTATAAGTACGGTGGAGATCGTCGATCATAAAGACGATATCCAAGATGTCAAGTTCACTTAGTCCTAAAGGTTGTTATTGTGCCTTGGAGAAGGTGGTGATCCACCTTCGTAGCTTAACTGAAGCAGCCAAAGTCTAGTGTCCAGAATCACAGTGCAATACAAAAACAATTAGTGAGCAACGAAAGCATTTAAAGACGAATTAATTTCAATTAATTACAAACAAAATTGAAACGCCAAAACAACTAAAAATAAACAAACTGAGAGTTCATGCATTTCTGAATGCACGTGCAGTAGAACGAACAACAAGTGCATAGAGCAAGAAATCGGAGCTCAATGTAGCTGTAGCTCACCAGCCCCACCCCTCAACTACTGAAACTGACGTGTGCCGCAGAGGAACTCCTATACCATGGATACAAATATATATACGGCAATTGTGTTATTTTCTTCTGTTACATAGTTTTTATACCCGTTACTCGTAGAGTAAAAGGGTATACTAGATTCGTCGGAAAGTATGTAACAGGCAGAAGGAAGCGTTTCCGACCCCATAAGGTATATATATTCTTGATCAGGATCACTAGCCGAGTCGATCTAGCCATGTCCGTCTGTCCGTCTGTCCGTCTGTCCGTCTGTCCGTCTGTCCGTCTGTCCGTCTGTCCGTCTGTCCGTATGAACGCTGAGATCTTGGAAACTATAAGAGCTACAATACTGGGATTAGGCATGCAGATTCCTGAGATTCCTGCGCAGCGCAAGTTTGTTTCAAAAGAGTGCCACGCCCACTCTGACGCCCACAAACCGCCCAAAACTGTGGCTCTTACAGTTCTGATGCTAGAACAAAAATTTTAACTGAAATGTATTGTTCTCATCAATACCTACCGACTGATCTAAAAAAAAGTTTGCCACGCCCACTTTAACGCCCACAAACCGCCCACAAACTTCAAAAAATCGTAAATATGAACGCGGATATCTCGGAAAATATCAAAGATAGAGAAACGAGATTTCAGATTTAGATTCCGTAGGCTTGAGCGCAGCGCAAGTTTATTACGCGAATATGCCACGCCCACTCCAACGCCCACAAACCGCCCAAGTCTGTGGCGCCCACAATTTTCATGGTAGATAAAAAATTAAAACTGAAATGTATTGGTCTCGTCAATACCTATCGATTGATTTAAAAAAAAGTTTGCCACGCCCACTCTAACGCCCACAAACCGCCCAAGCCTGTGGCGCCCACAATTTTCGTGCTAGATAAAAAATTTTAACTTAAATGTATTGGTCTCGTCAATACCTATCGATTGATTTAAAAAAAAACTTTGCCACGCCCACTCTAATGCCCACAACGCTTAAATCTGTCTACCGCCGGTAGGTGGCGCATTTGCTGCTTGCATATCTCCATTTTCCTTTGGTCCCTTTAGCTGAGTAACGGGTATCTGATAGTCGAGGTACTCGACTATAGCGTTCTTCCTTGTTTTGTAGTGTTTTTGTGAACCACCAACTAACTTAGAACGTATATATATACACAAACCAAATCTAACGTTTTCCAAAGCTTAGGTTCCGGAGCGTCGAGATCTGATCGCCTAGGATTAAAAGGAGGGTAAGTGTGTCGAAACACGGTTCATATTTAACTATATATGTTGACGGAGAAATAAGAATGAAGTTTAAACGTTAACCGAATCTGCAGCCACACATGAAGTAAGTAGTTTTACGCGCGTTGGTATTCCTGTATCCGACAGAAGTGCTAACGCCTTCGCTTTAGTTTTGGACAACTATCTTGTACTATCTTGTCTATCGTGAACTTCTACGATACTACTTGTAAAACAAAAAAGAAAATCTTTGAAGTCCACAAACAAATATTATAAAGTCTAGAAACCACGCAACTATTTCTTTTTGAGCTGGTCTTGGAGAATATAAATTCAAAGTTGCGCTTGACCGCAACTTTTGGCGACCGTGACAGGACCCAGACAAATACTAAAGTTCGCGTGGCTGCTTAGGAGCTATAATTTTTTTTCTACGTTCTCTACCTCCAGCCGACCAGTGAAAGTGCCGTCGTAAATATAACAGTGCGTGTCACGCACACAAAGAATTGTAAGTAGGCTTACACGTTTGTACGTACAAACATAACCCTTTACTGAAGGTGGTAAACTACAGACAGACACAAACCGCTACCTTACGCAAACCGACACGTACATTTGTGTATGATATTCGTTAATAAACAGAACGCCCCGAGCTTGGCGTCCCCTAGTACTGATGCGGTTAAAAACGGGCGGTTTGTCATTGACAGATCTTAGACTCATACTTTTGCCAGTTGTTTAAATTGCAAACAAGCATAGAAGAGCTGAATTAAGCAGAGAACGGTGGAGCTAAGGGGCAAACATTTTTCATTACAGCCAAAAGCAAAATAAAATCTCTGATGAGCAAATACAACCATTCAGCGGATTTCAGTATTTTCAATGCCTCAGCCAGTTCTCATTATTCCTGACAGCCAAACCTAAAGTGGCCGTACTTCGATGGCAAATATTCACAAATCTCGTGCACAATGACCCTGGAATTTCAGCTATCGACCACTTTAAATAAATGCTTAGTTGTTTGTCAGACGCAGCATTTGAAGTAGTCCAAGCATATCAGGGATTTCATCTCTAGGCTTTTCAGTTTGCAACCCATATCCAACCCAGACGCTAGTGAACACAGCATCAGCGTTCCGAAGGTCGCTTTAACCTTTAAGATCAGCTAACAACGTCAAGAACGTTAAGCTAGGACGAGAAGCAATCATTCAATAAGCTTCCACACTAGGACGAGTGCTGCAAATTCCTGACGCACCACTGCCAGTTCTTGGATCACGCGGCATCACCAAAGGAGGAGTCATGGACACACAGCAACGACAAAGGACAAAACAAGTGCATTTGTCCAAATTGAACAAAGCAACAAATTTCAGATGCACTTACTTTGACTCTGGTAATCACTACACTACACAATGGACTTCGTAAAGAAAGCCATTCTGTGCTTTAATTGCTTGCCCAAATTAGTCTCTGATTAGCAGTCGATGTAGTCAGACGTGTTTTCCTTTCGCTATGAATTCTTATGCTGAAGTTACAGCAGCGCAACTTCGCGGTTTTGAGGCGGTTCGTTGCTCATCGCTGTGTCGTCGTACTTTTCACACTGCATGTGTTGACCTCCCGGAGGATGCTATTAGATTATTAACAAATATGCGAATCTACTCTGGCAGTGTGATCGCTGTGTTGTGAGTAATGATTCATACTCCAAAATCGATGAAGTAATGGAAGAACTTCATGACCTGAAGAGTCTATACATGGACTTAAACTTAAAGAGACTTTTCCCAATTCTACCATTGACAATAGCAATGTCAGTCAGCGTAAAAAAGTGGTGAATCCCTTGTGAACTACTCGAAGTTGTGCCGAGCAATAAATTCCTTCATATTGGTAGATTCAGAGCGCACGTAAAATCTGATTCTGTGTGTGAATATGTTGCAAGTAAGTTAGGTGTGGATACCGCCACCATAATTTGCAAGCCTTTAGTCAAAAATGGTGTAGATGTTGCTACACTGGAATTCGTCAATTTAAATTAGGAATACCTGAGCAGCACTTTCAGACTATGTTTAGTGATGCGTTCTGGCCCAATCCAATCAAGGTCAGCCGATTCATCCACAGGGATAGGCCGATTGTTGATGGGAACGTTCTGGATTTGCACAATCATCATACATCGGACTCAAAAAACCCCCAATAATCGGCGCCTCTGGTGTTGATTTGACTACGGCAAATTTTTATGATCCTCTTCCTCATCTTCATGCTACTTATTCGCAATGTCAACGTCCGCTGGTTTCGATATCGCTAGCTGCTACCATTACTCACTCATACGCCGCTCCCAGTGCACTCTTAAGTATTGGGCGCCCGTCACTCCCAAATCAAAAACATCATCAGCTGGATTTTTCCTTTTTATACCCGTTACTCGTAGAGTAAAAGGGTATACTAGATTCGTCGGAAAGTATGTAACAGGCAGAAGGAAGCGTTTCCGACCCCATAAGGTATATATATTCTTGATCAGGATCACTAGCCGAGTCGATCTAGCCATGTCCGTCTGTCCGTCTGTCCGTCTGTCCGTCTGTCCGTCTGTCCGTCTGTCCGTCTGTCCGTATGAACGCTGAGATCTTGGAAACTATAAGAGCTACAATACTGGGATTAGGCATGCAGATTCCTGAGATTCCTGCGCAGCGCAAGTTTGTTTCAAAAGAGTGCCACGCCCACTCTGACGCCCACAAACCGCCCAAAACTGTGGCTCTTACAGTTCTGATGCTAGAACAAAAATTTTAACTGAAATGTATTGTTCTCATCAATACCTACCGACTGATCTAAAAAAAAGTTTGCCACGCCCACTTTAACGCCCACAAACCGCCCACAAACTTCAAAAAATCGTAAATATGAACGCGGATATCTCGGAAAATATCAAAGATAGAGAAACGAGATTTCAGATTTAGATTCCGTAGGCTTGAGCGCAGCGCAAGTTTATTACGCGAATATGCCACGCCCACTCCAACGCCCACAAACCGCCCAAGTCTGTGGCGCCCACAATTTTCATGGTAGATAAAAAATTAAAACTGAAATGTATTGGTCTCGTCAATACCTATCGATTGATTTAAAAAAAAGTTTGCCACGCCCACTCTAACGCCCACAAACCGCCCAAGCCTGTGGCGCCCACAATTTTCGTGCTAGATAAAAAATTTTAACTTAAATGTATTGGTCTCGTCAATACCTATCGATTGATTTAAAAAAAAACTTTGCCACGCCCACTCTAATGCCCACAACGCTTAAATCTGTCTACCGCCGGTAGGTGGCGCATTTGCTGCTTGGATATCTCCATTTTCCTTTGGTCCCTTTAGCTGAGTAACGGGTATCTGATAGTCGAGGTACTCGACTATAGCGTTCTTCCTTGTTTGTTCTGTCTAACGTTCATCAAACGCTCACTGGAGAGGCGTTGTCACCAGATTCCCTTAAGATTCCCGCTCTAAGCGCGCTCTTCGGAGATGTGCACTCATCACAATGAAAGCAACATCGGCATCAGCTGGATTTGTCGTTGTCTATTTCGCGCGATGTTTATCAAACGCTCTCTGGAGAGCTGTTCTCATCATACAAGGTGAGTTCCAAAGTAAACAGGACTTTTTGAATCTAGCGCCCTCTAGTGGCGCCATCTATATGTCAACTGGTGCGTTAGAATCTGCTATCGTTTATCAACTTCCAGTAAAAATTTCATGACACTTCACCTATTGGAAGTGAGGTTATTGCGTTTTAAGTGTCAGTATGTTTTTGTCATCGGTGCGAAAATGAGCTTCGAACAAAGAGCCAACATTAAATTTTGTTTTAAAATTGGTAAAACTTTTACCGAAACGTTTTAATTGATGAAACAAGTTTATGGCGATGATTGCACGAGTGGTTTTAACGTTTCCAAAGTGGTCGTGAGGACATAAATGACGATGAACATGTGGGCCAACCAAAATCAGTGATCACCGAAAATTCCATCGAAACTTGCGTGAATTCATAAAAAATCAGCCGAAATCATCATTGAAATTTATGGAAATAGGATTGAACATCTCCAAAACATCGATTTATCGCGTTTTGACCGAACATTTGGGCTTACAAAAGGTGTGTGCACGGTTTGTTCTGCACAAATTGACTGACGTCCAAAAATTGCTCAGAATTAAACATTCGAAGGACATCATTAAAGAGGCAAAAAAAGACCCGAACTTCCTTTACAAGATTGTGACTGGTGACGAAACGTGGTGTTTTCAATATGATCCCGAAACGAAACGCCAGAGTGCTGAATGGAAGGCGCCGGACGAGCCGAAACCCAAAAAATCGCGCCTGAAGTCAAAAGTGAAGATTATGATTCCAAGGGTATTGTCCACAAAGAATTTGTTCCACCCGGCCAAAACGTTGATGCGATATTCTACCTTGGAGTTTTGAAGCGTTTGGTGCGCCGTGTTCGACGTGTTCGGCCCGAATATCGCGAAGATGGAAGTTGGTGTTTGTTGCACGGTAATGCGCCGTCTCATCGATCGACGCTTGTGTCCGACTATTTGACCAAAAATCACATTTTAACCATCAACCACTCCCCGTATTCACCTGATATGGCACCGTGCGACTTCTACCTTTTCGGAAAAATGCATTTGCCGATGAAAGGAAAGCGTTATGCAGACGTAGAGGCCATTCAAAAGGCTTGCACCGGCATACTGGCGGCCATATCGGGCAACGAGCTAAAACACTCGTTCGACATGCTTTTGGACCGTGCAAAACGCTGTATTAAAGCAGAAGGAGACTATTTTGAATAAAATAAATGGATTTTGCCGAAAAAACTATTTGTTCTGTCTTTTTTTTTAAAGTCCTGGTTACTTTGGAACTTACCTTGTATTTTATCAAGATTCCCGCCCTAAGCGCGCTCTTCGGAGTTGAGCGCTCATCACCGTCAAACAAACAACAACGTCAGCTGGAGTTGTCGTTGCCTGCTTTGCGCGACATTCGTCAAACGCTGACCGATGAGGCGCTCTCAACATATTCCATCACGCTTCTCCCTCTAAGCGCGCTCTTTGGGGATGTGCAAGTTATTTTTCTCACTCGTGATTTAATTAAAAAAATTTATTTTGTATTTTTTAATCACTTATTCACTATTACAATTTTTCAATAGGTCGAACTTATTTTATTCACTGCTCGTTTACTTTTACTCGATTAGTACTACTGCTCGATTCGGATCTCAAAAACGGACTGCCTGATCTCTAGTTCAATGATCAATAATCAAACCTCGGCTTAAAAGAATTTATCCTCAAAAATTGATAAAGAGAATGACTCAAGAGAGTCGGAAAATAGGATGATGCAATTTGCCAATAAAATTTGAAGTCCAATCTTGGCCGGAAATTGGTGTTTACCTTAGCTGAGTTTAGGGACCGCTTTGGGGATCTTTTTGTTAGCGTTAGCGGACTCGGAGCTCGCTTTGGGGATCTTTTGTTTACGTTAGCGGACTCAGGGCTCGCTTGGGACTCCAATGTTTACAATATCGGTTTGGATGTTTACAGCATCCGATTGATTTGGGCTGCGTGAAATTGATCTGGGTGGGAATGATTTGGAGGCCTGGTTGACAGAAATAGCTGACCACGGATTTATCTCGGGTCTGTCAGAGTTATTTGGAAATTAGCTCTCGTCTCAAAGTTGTTTATAAATTGGGTAAGAGCCCCTAAATAATATGTCATATAACTCCCCCCATTCTAAATTGAATCGTCCCGATTCATTGGAACTGATGGGTATATTGAATGTAATTAATTGGTTAATTCGACAATGATATTTTCTTCTAGGGTATTTTCATTGTCGGGGATATTATTTATTTCATTATCGGAAATATTGCTTTCTGGTTCAATTTCTGTATGAATTTGCAATGGTTTGAATATTAAAAATTTTCTGAATTTGATTATAATCACAATAATTAAATATATAGATGTGAAAATGATTAATATTAACGTAACTGGTATTTGAGTTTGTTTAATTTGAATAAAAGGATTAAGTATGTTAATATAATCGAATGTGAGTTCCGAATCATTAGATGTAATATATTCGGATACTAAAAAATCTGTATATTTTCGAGCTGTGATGTATTCCAATATCTTATTGTCTACATTGGTGTAGGAAATATTATTAGTTTTAGTGGTGCCATTAAAAGTTATTAAATATGACCCATTTAAATGAGTGTCATTAACTGTATTTTCTCCTTTTAAAAAATGGCTCCATCTTGGATTACATCTACATTTTTATTTTTTTCTCGGATTTTGTTACAAAAGGACTTTTCTCCATTTAGTAATCTGGTGAAAAAAGAACCTTCTGGGTTAAGTGTGCAATAATTATTAAATATTTCTGTCTTAAAATTAGACATTACATAGTACTTATATCTACATTTTGCGACGTGATTATCAATTAATAATTTTTCATCATTATGTGAAATGGATCTTGAATTGTAAACGTCACAACGATCGGTAATAATAGGGTATTTTATGTAAATTATAATAAGATCTTGATGCAAAGCAATTTTAAATTCAGATATATCTAAAAGGTCTGTTATAACTACAGGTCTATCTTCGTGCTTATAAATTTCTTGTATATCATCATTGTTTAGAATTTTAGTATTAAATACATCAATTTTGGCGAGTGTAATTGTGTCCATTAAATTCATAAGATCGCAAGTAAGCAAGCGCAGACGACATTTTCTAAGCGGAATTTATTGATCTTTAAAGGCTGTTTTGAATTGTTCAGATGAAGATTTTATCTCTTTAAATATTTTAGAATTAATAACAAATGGATCGTTATTATTTTGTATTAAATCATCGATTTTATTTTGGACTGTTATGAAATCATCATGATCTGGTGTTCCCGCTATCCATTTCCAAATAGTGCCTATTTCATTAATGCCTCTTTTCTATCTACTAGGTATAATTTGAGAGATAAGTATTTTGATAATTTTTAAATCGTGGGATATTTCCCAAAGAAAATTCTTGCTGTCGTGACCCTTTAGAAATTCGGTTTTAAGACTAATTATTATTATCTATATAAAGACTTATATTAGTAATATGAAATAAATCTGCGTATGATTCATAAATAAGAACATCTTTGGTATCTTTGTAAAGAAGGAAATCATGGTTCGTGTAATCCATAATTTCGGATTTGGTTGTAGCTACCAGCAATAATAAGTACATTGTTGAAATCATTATCTGTAATTTGAAACAAATTATTTAATATTATCTTTATGAATCGTACGGTTTCTGTTACTTATAATAACTTTATTGGGGAGATTTTCCTTAACTACTTGTTTTTTATATCTAGAAATAAGCTTGTTTCTTTCCCCGTGTTTCTTTTCGTAAACTATCTCTCCTACGTGATAATTCTTATTTTGTCTATCCTTATTGTACAAATGCAACATTTTCTCTTGAGCTTGTTGCAATAATTTAGGAATATCATCGTGTTTGATTTTATTAAATAATATATTAAAAGGTCGATGGTTGGTTATTGAGTGAATTGTTAAATTGTATTTTTGTGCTGCTCTAATTATAATTTCGGAATAATCAATTAAGTTAAGCTCATCTTTAATGCAGCGAGCAATTTTTGTTAAGGTAGAGTGTGCCCTTTCTATTTGTCCGTTGGACGTACTTTGTCGAGGATCTGCGAAGAATAGAGATATCCCATTTCTTTAACTTGGGATGAAGAAAAACTTGGTTCGTTATCTATCATCAAAGATTTGGCTAATAAAAATTGTTGTAAAATTTCTGAAACTTTATTTTCTATATTTAGATTATTTGGGATTTCTTTTACGACTAAGTATTTCGAATACGAATCTATACAGGTAATGAATATAAGATTTTGGGCGTACTATATGTCAAGATGCAAATTTTCACCTTCTCTTTCTGGAATAGGTGCTTGACCGATAGGAATCTTTACTGGGTGTCTGTTGTATTTGTTTTGATTGCAAATTGTGCAATTCTTTATAAACTCCTTAAGCTTTTTGTATAAATTGGGCCAATAATGAAGTCTAGTTATTTGTTAATAATTTTCGTCGAGCCCCCTATGAGCTCTACAATGAGTTTGTGTGATAATACAAGGTGAGTTCCAAAGTACATAAACAGGACTTTATGGCGAAGTATGTTTGCCATTAAAGTTTTATTCAGATTAAGAACTACAAAGTTTATTAATAATATCAAGACACGTGTGTCGCTCGCTGATTCTTGCCGATAAGTCTCCGAGTGTTGCCACACCATTCTTTTTAGTCATCTGGCAAGCTTCTGTTGGCGCTGCTGCCATATTAGGTTGCCACAGTACTCCCCCTCCAGTGAATGCGACACGAGTCCTTTTTTGAAAATTTAACTCCATGATTTCTCTCATATGTCCTGGTCGGTCTAGGGGTAACTTCTTCTGTATCCAACTGGCGGTCGTCCTTTACTAAAAATGCTGGTTTGAGGCGATCAACTGATACTGCGGTCTCATGGCCATTGGGTCTGATAGTGAAAACACGATCGCTTTCGCGTCTGACAATCTCATGAGGACCAGTGTAAGGGGCTTCCAGAGGCTGTTTTACGGCGTCAGTGCGAGGAAATACATGCGTACATTTATCGATCCCTTTCAATACGAACATCTTCTGCTTGATATGATGTGCTGTTGATGTCGGTCGCACTTTTTGCATGTGCTCTCGAAAGATACTCAAAAAGGAGGTGGGGTCTTCCGTATCGTCCAAGTCGGTAAAAAACTCATTTGGCAGTCGAATAGTTCCGTATACCATTTCTGAGGCTGTAGATTTGATGTCCTCCTTGAAACAGGTACGAAGTCCAAGCAAAACTGTTGGCAGTAACTCCGGTCACGGAGTACCTCTGTTGCACATCAACGATATAGCGTGTAACGATTAGATGCTGTGGATGAAATCGGGAATCTGCAGTTGCGGGGCACGCTATAGGGTCCGGTCTCGCTCGTCGGCTTTGGGGGTGGAGGTCTTGCGCCTACAGATTAACGCACTGGCTACACATTATTATCGCTAAGATCAGAAATAAGCGTGCTAGCGACAAGAGAGAATATTTAACTAAATCCGGAAGAGAACGATAATTAAATTCGGGAATAAGTATTATAGAGACAGAAAAGTTTTAGAGAAAGTTAGCTTCGCGGATCCACGGATGGTATTGTGGTCGCGTATGGCCCTCCCAACCTATGATCACCACCTTAAAGCGTGGCTTCGGTGACCCCTTGGATACCCTACGATCGAGAAATCATCAGCTTAGTTCAGTTCAATGTTACTTAAAGATCCATGGGTTTATTTCTGTTCGAAAAGGTAATTAATCTTCCGTAGATAGCGATACAAGACATATGTAATATTTATAAAAAGAACTTAGGGTATTTAGACAATAAGGCATAGGAAGATAAGGAAGATATATTCATGTTATGACAATGTGTATTTAATATATATAAATTTTAACTTAAAGAAATAGTTTTCAATAGTTCTAGGTTTCTTGTATTATTTTTGCACAAAAAAAAAATCTTATTCAAGGGACTTTCATTAAATTTATCAGGCAATTAGAGATCTTAAGAGTTAACGATAGGCGATTGTATTTTATATTTAATTTCATTTGAAAATTGAAAATTAATTCATAGAGAATGCAAATAACTCATAGTATTTTAATTAATTAATTGTTTTTAGATTGGGGTTAAGTTTAAATAATCGGCGGATCGGCGAGAAATGTGAACAAAGTAATAAATATGTATGATTAGTTGATGTGACTCACGGCATTTCCTCCAACGTTGAAGATCGATCTCCGGACGGGATGGGTTGGCTGTAAATTTAAATTGTAGCGATATTTCTCGCTATGTAGAAATTAAAGGAAAAACAAGGAAGAACGCTATAGTCGAGTACCTCGACTATCAGATACCCGTTACTCAGCTAAAGGGACCAAAGGAAAATGGAGATATGCAAGCAGCAAATGCGCCACCTACCGGCGGTAGACAGATTTAAGCGTTGTGGGCGTTAGAGTGGGCGTGGCAAAGTTTTTTTTAAATCAATCGATAGGTATTGACGAGACCAGTACATTTCAGTTTAAATTTTTTATCTACCATGAAAATTGTGGGCGCCACAGACTTGGGCGGTTTGTGGGCGTTGGAGTGGGCGTGGCATATTCGCGTAATAAACTTGCGCTGCGCTCAAGCCTACGGAATCTAAATCTGAAATCTCGTTTCTCTATCTTTGATATTTTCCGAGATATCCGCGTTCATATTTACGATTTTTTGAAGTTTGTGGGCGGTTTGTGGGCGTTAAAGTGGGCGTGGCAAACTTTTTTTAGGTCAGTCGGTAGGTATTGATGAGAACAATACATTTCAGTTAAAATTTTTGTTCTAGCATCAAAACTGTAGGAGCCACAGTTTTGGGCGGTTTGTGGGCGTTAGAGTGGGCGTGGCACTCTTTTGAAACAAACTTGCGCTGCGCAGGAATCTCAGGAATCTGCATGCCTAATCCCAGTATTGTAACTCTTATAGTTTCCAAGATCTCAGCGTTCATACGGACAGACGGACAGACGGACAGACGGACAGACGGACATGGCTAGATCGACTCGGCTAGTGATCCTGATCAAGAATATATATACTTTATGGGGTCGGAAACGCTTCCTTCTGCCTGTTACATACTTTCCGACGAATCTAGTATACCCTTTTACTCTACGAGTAACGGGTATAATAAACTTTCTCTGATTTCTCTTAGATGCGCGAATGATTTAAAAAAAAAACCTTGTAACCCGTTTCGAATTCATCGTACTTCCTTGAAGGCATTATAATAACAAATTTTTCATTTAAACCTACAAAAAAAACTTAGCTCTTATTAAATTAAATTACTGCTTCTCGGCGTGAATTATTTCTTTTAACACGATCGACTTGTTATTTCCTTATAATTTGCTGAATATAACTATCGCTTAACATGGCGATGCCACTTGAGGCTTTACGAAAATTGAAAAGACAGAGTTTTCTCCTCGATTAAGGTTAAACCCGGTTGGCTAGTGTGCCACGCTAGTTTAAGGCCGTTCACACATGCGGCGCTGTTACACGTAAACTGGTTTAAATCCCTAAATCTGCGGCAGCGATATTCCACTCGGGAATCTCCCAGACGGATACGCGCACCCCCTTAAAACTCGGCTGGTGTACGGATGCGCGGCATGATGGGCATCGGAAAAGGTTATGTAGTCAAATTAAACTGCCATCTGGTCCGCACTACAAAACTGCACTCCGGTTACGATATGCCTGGGCGATAAAAAGGGTTCACTTCAGGGCACTAATTTCTCCAAATCATTCCTCGCGGGCCAACCTGTCGATTGTACCCCGCGATTTTGATTTTGGCCTTTGTGAGGCGGTAAATCCTCCAGCAAATTGGCCGAATCAATAAGATGCGCCTTTGGCGGCAACTTGTGGCAGCACTGACTGGGGCTTCCACTCGGAATTTTAGAAATACCTGCAGTGAAATTTCGTTGGAGGTTAAACACGCACCAATTTCTAGACAAATGCACTTGCACTTACTTTAAATCTTTTTTCGCTGGCTAGCTTTTACGGCTGGCAGCTACACCGGTTGCCAAACACCACTTAGAATGCTGGATGCCACTCAAAAATACTGGATGCCACTCAAAAACTATATATTTCAGGCTTTTAGCCTTTTAATTGAAATTTTGACTTGCTGGCACGTCCGTTTCTCTCGCAGGTTAAAATAAGAAGAACTTAACCGGAATCGGCTGGATACCAGCGAGGCTTTTGGCGGAAATATATATCATATGACGACCGACAGGTGTCAAAACTAGAACTTTCCAAGACAACCCTGGCTCAGCTGTTCAAAACTATCGAAATATCGAATATCCGACACAGGTGGCCACACTAGAATTTCCCAAGACCACCCGGGCTCAGCTGTTCAAAACTATCACATATCGAATAACCGTCACAGGTGGCCACACTAGGTCAAGCTTTGGTTTAAGCGGGTCCTTTATAGTAGGCTTTAAGGCTGAACCTAGGTTCGCCAGTCGCTGTTTGATTTTATTAAATAATATATTAAAAGGTCGATGGTTGGTTATTGAGTGAATTGTTAAATTGTATTTTTGTGCTGCTCTAATTATAATTTCGGAATAATCAATTAAGTTAAGCTCATCTTTAATGCAGCGAGCAATTTTTGTTAAGGTAGAGTGTGCCCTTTCTATTTGTCCGTTGGACGTACTATGTCGAGGATCTGCGAAGAATAGAGATATCCCATTTCTTTAACTTGGGATGAAGAAAAACTTGGTTCGTTATCTATCATCAAAGATTTGGCTAATAAAAATTGTTGTAAAATTTCTGAAACTTTATTTTCTATATTTAGTTTATTTGGGATTTCTTTTACGACTAAGTATTTCGAATACGAATCTATACAGGTAATGAATATAAGATTTTGGGCGTACTATATGTCAAGATGCAAATTTTCACCTTCTCTTTCTGGAATAGGTGCTTGACCGATAGGAATCTTTACTGGGTGTCTGTTGTATTTGTTTTGATTGCAAATTGTGCAATTCTTTATAAACTCCTTAAGCTTTTTGTATAAATTGGGCCAATAATAAAGTCTAGTTATTTGTTAATATTTTTCGTCGAGCCCCCTATGAGCTCTACAATGAGTTTGTGTGATAATACAAGGTGAGTTCCAAAGTACATAAACAGGACTTTATGGCGAAGTATGTTTGCCATTAAAGTTTTATTCAGATTAAGAACTACAAAGTTTATTAATAATATCAAGACACGTGTATCGCTCGCTGATTCTTGCCGATAAGTCTCCGAGTGTTGCCACACCATTCTTTTTAGTCATCTGGCAAGCTTCTGTTGGCGCTGCTGCCATATTAGGTTGCCACAGTACTCCCCCTCCAGTGAATGCGTCACGAGTCCTGGTTTGAAAATTTAACTCCATGATTTCTCTCATAAGTCCTGGTCGGTCTAGGGGTAACTTCTTCTGTATCCAACTGGCGGTCGTCCTTTACTAAAAATGCTGGTTTGAGGCGATCAACTGATACTGCGGTCTCATGGCCATTGAGTCTGATAGTGAAAACACGATCGCTTTCGCGTCTGACAATCTCATGAGGACCAGTGTAAGGGGCTTCCAGAGGCTGTTTTACGGCGTCAGTGCGAGGAAATACATGCGTACATTTATCGATCCCTTTCAATACGAACATCTTCTGCTTGATATGATGTGCTGTTGATGTCGGTCGCACTTTTTGCATGTGCTCTCGAAAGATACTCAAAAAGGAGGTGGGGTCTTCCGTATCGTCCAAGTCGGTAAAAAACTCATTTGGCAGTCGAATAGTTCCGTATACCATTTCTGAGGCTGTAGATTTGATGTCCTCCTTGAAACAGGTACGAAGTCCAAGCAAAACTGTTGGCAGTAACTCCGGTCACGGAGTACCTCTGTTGCACATCAACGATATAGCGTGTATCGATTAGATGCTGTGGATGAAATCGGGAATCTGCAGTTGCGGGGCACGCTATAGGGTCCGGTCTCGCTCGTCGGCTTTGGGGGTGGAGGTCTTGCGCCTACAGATTAACGCACTGGCTACACATTATTATCGCTAAGATCAGAAATAAGCGTGCTAGCGACAAGAGAGAATATTTAACTAAATCCGGAAGAGAACGATAATTAAATTCGGGAATAAGTATTATAGAGACAGAAAAGTTTTAGAGAAAGTTAGCTTCGCGGATCCACGGATGGTATTGTGGTCGCCTATGGCCCTCCCAACCTATGATCACCACCTTAAAGCATGGCTTCGGTGACCCCTTGGATACCCTACGATCGAGAAATCATCAGCTTAGTTCAGTTCAATGTTACTTAAAGATCCATGGGTTTATTTCTGTTCGAAAAGGTAATTAATCTTCCGTAGATAGCGATACAAGACATATGTAATATTTATAAAAAGAACTTAGGGTATTTAGACAATAAGGCATAGGAAGATAAGGAAGATATATTCATGTTATGACAATGTGTATTTAATATATATAAATTTTAACTTAAAGAAATAGTTTTCAATAGTTCTAGGTTTCTTGTATTATTTTTGCACAAAAAAAAAATCTTATTCAAGGGACTTTCATTAAATTTATCAGGCAATTAGAGATCTTAAGAGTTAACGATAGGCGATTGTATTTTATATTTAATTTCATTTGAAAATTAATTCATAGAGAATGCAAATAACTCATAGTATTTTAATTAATTGATTGTTTTTAGATTGGGGTTAAGTTTAAATAATCGGCGGATCGGCGAGAAATGTGAACAAAGTAATAAATATGTATGATTAGTTGATGTGACTCACGGCATTTCCTCCAACGTTGAAGATCGATCTCCGGACGGGATGGGTTGGCTGTAAATTTAAATTGTAGCGATATTTCTCGCTATGTAGAAATTAAAGGAAAAATAAACTTTCTCTGATTTCTCTTAGATGCGCGAATGATTTAAAAAAAAAACTTTGTAACCCGTTTCGAATTCATCGTACTTCCTTGAAGGCATTATAATAACAAATTTTTCATTTAAACCTACAAAAAAAACTTAGCTCTTATTAAATTAAATTACTGCTTCTCGGCGTGAATTATTTCTTTTAACACGATCGACTTGTTATTTCCTTATAATTTGCTGAATATAACTATCGCTTAACATGGCGATGCCACTTGAGGCTTTACGAAAATTAAAAAGACAGAGTTTTCTCCTCGATTAAGGTTAAACCCGGTTGGCTAGTGTGCCACGCTAGTTTAAGGCCGTTCACACATGCGGCGCTGTTACACGTAAACTGGTTTAAATCCCTAAATCTGCGGCAGCGATATTCCACTCGGGAATCTCCCAGACGGATACGCGCACCCCCTTAAAACTCGGCTGGTGTACGAATGCGCGGCATGATGGGCATCGGAAAAGGTTATGTAGTCAAATTAAACTGCCATCTGGTCCGCACTACAAAACTGCACTCCGGTTACGATATGCCTGGGCGATAAAAAGGGTTCACTTCAGGGCACTAATTTCTCCAAATCATTCCTCGCGGGCCAACCTGTCGATTGTACCCCGCGATTTTGATTTTGGCCTTTGTGAGGCGGTAAATCCTCCAGCAAATTGGCCGAATCAATAAGATGCGCCTTTGGCGGCAACTTGTGGCAGCACTGACTGGGGCTTCCACTCGAAATTTTAGAAATACCTGCAGTGAAATTTCGTTGGAGGTTAAACACGCACCAATTTCTAGACAAATGCACTTGCACTTAATTTAAATCTATTTTCGCTGGCTAGCTTTTACGGCTGGCAGCTACACCGGTTGCCAAACACCACTTAGAATGCTGGATGCCACTCAAAAATACTGGATGCCACTCAAAAACTATATATTTCAGGCTTTTAGCCTTTTAATTGAAATTTTGACTTGCTGGCACGTCCGTTTCTCTCGCAGGTTAAAATAAGAAGAACTTAACCGGAATCGGCCGGATACCAGCGAGGCTTTTGGCGGAAATATATATCATATGACGACCGACAGGTGTCAAAACTAGAACTTTCCAAGACAACCCTGGCTCAGCTGTTCAAAACTATCGAAATATCGAATATCCGACACAGGTGGCCACACTAGAATTTCCCAAGACCACCCGGGCTCAGCTGTTCAAAACTATCACATATCGAATAACCGTCACAGGTGGCCACACTAGGTCAAGCTTTGGTTTAAGCGGGTCCTTTATAGTAGGCTTTTAGGCTGAACCTAGGTTCGCCAGTCGCTACAGGCGCCGTTACAAAAACCCCCCCACTAGAATCAGGCTAGGGTATTTGGCTCTAGATACCCTAGACAGATTACCGCCTGGAGTCGCATCACTGGCGAATATCTTTCGCGTGATAGTTATCCAAGAGTCGACCTTGCAAGACCTCTAGTTCGTAATAAGATCTTCCCAATTTTCTTCGAACTCGGGCTTTTACAAATGATGGACCAAACTTGGCGTTATAGCCGGTCTGAGAGCAACTTTGCTTAAAATTGCGTCGAAATACTTCTTGCCCTTCAGCGTAGGAGACATCTCTCGAGCGCAAATTATAACGCTTTTCGTTCCGATCGTGAGCTTTCTGCATTTGCTTAGTCGTTTCCTCTGGGATTATTTCAAAGGAATCTTGCCTATTAAACATCAAGGAACGATCATCTAGCATGTTCAGTCTCCTTAGCAAGGAATAAGTAGAACCGGAAGTTACCATATGCTGGCCGAAAGCCATATAGTACGCCGTTGTACCGGTACTGGCATGGATCGAGGATCTCAAGGCACAACATATCCTATTCAAATACTCATCCCAATCTTTCTGATCTGGACGAAGGTAAGCTCGAATCGCTGAAATAACAGAACGATTGACTCGCTCAGAGGCGTTTGCTTGAGGCGAATGAACAGCCGTCAGCATGTGTGAAATCTCATACGCCTTCATTAGTTTCTGAAACGCTTCAGAACGGAATTGTGATCCGTTGTCTGATACGACAGTTTCCGGGACACCGAAAGTCATGAAGAGCTCGCCTTCGAGGTACTTAATAGCAACACTAGCGTTAATCTTCTTTACAGGTTTTAGAAATACAAATTTAGAGAAATGATCTAGGACTATGAAAGAGTCGCACGGTTTCTGGCGCTTTTCCTAGCGGAGGTCTGAAACCATGATTCGGCGGTTTAGTCGTCTTACACGTCTTACACGTCAGGCACGAGGCGAGGCCAAAAATAATACCTCCTGACGCGCTCGACAGTTTTATGTATCCCGCCGTGGGAAGCTAATGGACTGTTATGGGCTTGGAAAAGAACTTCTGGGATCAGCTCTGATGGTAACCAAAGCTTCCATGCGTATTCATCATGTACTTGTTCTCCAGTCAAATGTTCTGCTTTTCTACACAAATACCCCTCCTCTGTTTTAAGATCAGGGAAATTATCTTTCTTCTCTTCAACCTTAGCTACTAGATCTTTGTAAGCTGGAGATTTAAAGTGGTTTGAATTAATATCGACCAATAAACCTTCCCGCAAATCTATCGCCGCGACTTCGTCCTCGTTAACGCGGGACAAGGAATCAGGTACCACGTTCATAGTACCCTTACGATGCTCAATTTTAAATCGATATCTTTGCAAGGCTAACGCCCATCGAGCTAAACGAGAACTGAGATCATGGTTAGACATAAGCCATTTAAGCGAGGCGTGATCATTTATAATTGTGAAATCATGTCCTTTCACGTAAGCTCTAAAGTTCTTCAAGGCTACTATTGCCGCCAGACACTCCTGCTCGGTCACGGTATAATTTCTTTGAGCTCGATTTAGTTTTTTCGAGATAAATGCTATAGGACGTTCGTCTCCCTCCTGAGACACCTGCACTAACACAGCACCGACACCAGACTTGCTAGCATCGCAATGGATAGCAAATGGTTTAGAAAAGTCCGGACTACATAACACCGGAGCTTCGCTAAGACGAGTCTTCAAGATTTCGAAGGCTTTTAGTGCTTCTGGAGTTAGACTGAACTTTCGTTTGGTTGTCATTAAATGAGTTAAAGGAGAAGCGAGTGATGCAAAATTCGGAACGAATTTGCGGTACCAGCCACATAAGCCCATAAGACTCCTCAAACCTCGCAGAGTTTTCGGGACGGGAAACTCGGTGATTGCTTTCACCTTTTCAGGGTCTGTACGAATTCCGCCATCACCAATGATATGGCCCAGATAACATACACGTCGCATGCAGAAATGACGTTTGCCAATATTGATTGTCAATCCTGCACGCTTGATGTGAACGGCGATCTCCCTAAGTACGTTAAGATGATTCTCAAAATTTGACGATACTACCAGGAGGTCATCCAAGTATATGAATACCTCGTTCCTGAGATGCGGTGGGACGACTTTGTCCATCAAGCGAGACATTGTGCTGGTGGCATTACAAAGCCCAAAAGGCATTACTTTAAATTGGTAGAGTGGCCTACCGTGGACTGTAAATGCAGTCTTGTCTCGGGATTGAACTTCCAACGGCACTTGCCAATAGGCGTCTTTCAAGTCAAGACTAGTAATATACTCGGCTCTTGGCAACCGTCTTAATATGCCGCTGATTTGCGGAAGTGGATATGCGTCTTTCTCGGTGAAACTATTGACCTTTCGGCAATCTAAACAAATCCTCACTTTGCCAGGTTTAGTAGCCATGACGATGGGAGAGGACCATGCGCTTTCCGACTCTTCAATAACCCCTAATTGCAATATTCGGTCTATTTCTGCGTACATACTCTTCTCAACGGCAGGTGAGACGGGGAAATGACGCTGTTTAACTGGCTTAGCACTGCCCACGTCAATTGTATGTGTAATCAAACTAGTCTACCCAAGACCTTCCTGAGCGAATGAAGGAAAAGAATTGATAACATGAACTAATCTTAACTTTTCTGCTTCAGACAAGTCGTGTTGATCTACCTCGACGTCGCTGCTAACTTTGCTAGACTTTTTAAATTCTAGCTCGGATATATGCAGATTTTTGGGAAGAAGACCATACAGCCTCCAAAAATCTATGCCCAAGTATAGATCTTGCTTTAGTGATGGTACAATATAAATGTTTAAAATCTTTTGAATGTTTCCATATTCTATGTTAACTTTCATCTTGCCTACTATTCGTTGTGGGCTTCCATCTGCCGTGGTAGCACTAACGTTTAACGACCTGTAAGAACTATTATTCTTCATGAGTTCGCTAGCTAAAGCACCCCCAAAGCAACTTATAGATGCCCCGGAGTCAAGTAAACCGTACACGGTACGATCTAATAAACGAACCGGCAAAAACGGTTGAGGATCTCTTGTTTCTATCGGAACAGAACAAATATATTTCAATCCTAGCCGACAGGTTCTAATGTTTTGCCAAAAAGATTTGATTCTTTTAGAACTCCGAGATTTAAATCTTTCCAAGAGAGGGTTAAGACAAAATTTTGGATTTGGAATGTCAGGTAAATTTTTAACTCTACAATGCAGTAAAGAGCTGGCATTGCTTCCCGGAACGTCAGGGATAATTTGTGGTGCAACGAACGGTACATCCACATTTAATCGGTCATCGTTGACTGATTGCGAAAGGCACTCGAAGTTTTCGGTTTGTACGGCAACTTCGAAGCGCCGGACTTGGAGTTTTTTGCACACTTTGCACAATTCGATTTGTAAGTGTTATCTGCTCCACAGCCGTAACAAAAAAGTCTTTTATCGGCTAAACAATCCTGGTAAATGTGGCCATCTTTGCGACAATTCCAGCATTTTAAGGTAATCGCGTCTACTTCTAACTCGTTTTCCGACTCCGAACCTTTCTGAGATTCAGATTCTAGAATCAGTTCTGATATTTCGCGTCTAAATGGGCTACTTTTACTATAACCGTGAGCGCGTTTGACGTCGTCGAGAAAAGCCTCCCGTCGAAGACAGGTTTCTCTTAACTCTGAGACTGTTGAAATATCGACATTCAATAACTCATGTCGTATTTCAGGCCTCAGATTATTCTTGAAAACTCGGACAAGTTTTCTCGAGCTCCATGGTATCTCTAGTTGATCGACTAAAATGTTTACGTTATCGTGAAAGCTATCGAAGGTTTCACTAGGCTTCTGCTTCCTGTTGCGGATCAATTCCTCGATATCAATATCATCCCTTTTCTGACGAAATTGCAATCGTAAAGCAGAACATAACCTATCCCAGCGGACTTCAGTTACCGATTTATGGTAACGCCAATAAAACGCTAGCTAGGAACGCTAGCGTTCCTACAAAGGACTGAGAAATTCCCCTCTAACGTTTGATGCGTCAGCGCCTCAACTCTATAAATGAAGTTATCTACTGAAACACCTGATCCCGAAAATTTAATGTTCCATCCGTTTAAAATATGAACGACCTTGTCGGGTCTAGTTAGGAGATCGGAAAAGTCATTTCGGTGAGATCCAGGAGAACCTATGTTAGGCAGGACCCGATGTCTGTTTTGAATTTGCTCGACAACAGCTGGCTCGGTATTTTCCTCGTCTACTGGAGGAGGAGTTGCTGATCTTTCCTCGCCACTTATAGCGGAATTTGGCGGAGTTCTGATCAGTCTCTGTACACTTTCTTCTATTGAATTCTGGATTAAATCGGTAATTTTCTCTGAAAGAAGAGAAAACAGCCTTCGCTCCATGGACACCATTGTGACCGTGTTTATTGCGGTTGCTTGATCAGTAACGGTATTGTTGTTGCTCTGAGCGCTTCCAGATGGACCCGGGGTATTATCGCTAACTCCTTGTTGGCGACCTTTAGATTGAGACCGAGTTTGTAAGCACTTTTCGACCACTGGCCTGCAAGAAACTTTGCATACTGGACACAAGTCGCTTTTCTTGAAATGCGCATCAATGCACTTCTTATGAAACTCGTGACGGCATATGGTTTCAAAAAGTTCGGAAGATGATTTAATTTCGGACTTGCATATCGGACAGACTGGCTTGGTGGCTTCCTGAGAGCCTTTTCCTGGGGATCGGTCTAACCCCATTTTAGAATAGTTTAGAAATAACTAAATTTTAAGAAAATACAAAAACCAAAGAGAATCCACCGTAGTAGATATAAAACTAAAATCTTCTCGATATATAAACCAATAAAGTTAGTAAAACTGAACTGAATACTAAAAACTGAATAACTAAATTATTATTTTTTTAACTGCTAAACTTTCTCGGAAAAAATAAGAGACAGATTAATCGGATTTCTCGTTTTCTCTCATAAAACTAAATCCATGTAGGGAGACGGTTAGATTTTCTAAAGTGTATTGCGGACAGAGTATAGTTCGAGAACTAATACTGTTGTATTCCTGCTTCACTAATAAAAAACGTAATCGCTCTAAGGCTAAACGAAATTAAAATTTCTACCGGTCTTTCGTTGAGATTAAAGAAGTATAGAAAAGAATTCGAATTTAATTACCGGTGAGTCTTAATGAGTGATTACTGTACTCACTAAGGCCCCACACGTTGAGCGCCACTTTTCTTATTAATAAAAATGAATTATCTCTGTAGCGTGTAACGATTAGATGCTGTGGATGAAATCGGGAATCTGCAGTTGCGGGGCACGCTATAGGGTCCGGTCTCGCTCGTCGGCTTTGGGGGTGGAGGTCTTGCACCTACAGATTCACGCACTGGCTACACATTATTATCGCTAAGATCAGAAATAAGCGTGCTAGCGACAAGAGAGAATAGTTAACTAAATCCGGAAGAGAACGATAATTAAATTCGGGAATAAGTATTATAGAGACAGAAAAGTTTTAGAGAAAGTTAGCTTCGCGAATCCACGGATGGTATTGTGGTCGCGTATGGCCCGCCCAACCTATGATCACCACCTTAAAGCATGGCTTCGGTGACCCCTTGGATACCCTACGATCGAGAAATCATCAGCTTAGTTCAGTTCAATGTTACTTAAAGATCCATGGGTTTATTTCTGTTCGAAAAGGTAATTAATCTTCCGTAGATAGCGATACAAGTCATATTTAATATTTATAAAAAGAACTTAGGGTATTTAGACAATAAGGCATAGGAAGATAAGGAAGATATATTCATGTTATGACAATGTGTATTTAATATATATAAATTTTAACTTAAAGAAATAGTTTTCAATAGTTCTAGGTTTCTTGTATTATTTTTGCACAAATAAAAAACTTATTCAAGGGACTTTCATTAAATTTATCAGGCAATTAGAGATCTTAAGAGTTAACGATAGGCGATTGTATTTTATATTTAATTTCATTTGAAAATTGAAAATTAATTCATAGAGAATGCAAATAACTCATACACATCATGTTAGCAAAACAACTTTTGATATCCAAACTTTTTTCCTATTGACAATATGCCGTTAATTATCCGTAAATTATTCGTGAAAGAAATAAATTTGCCGCTTAATTTTTTTAAAAATTGTAAGGTGTTCTGCTAAGTTGATATCAAGTTAGCAGTACAACTCCTTAAGCTTGAACTTTTCCAAAATGTTTTTAATTGGTATTTTGCCGTTACTTATCCGTAAATTATTCGTGAACAAATTAATTTTGTCGCTCCATTTTTAAAATTTATTTTTTAAAAAAACTTAGTTGTTCTGCTAAGTTGATATCAAGTTAGCAGTACAACTCCTTAAACTTGAACTTTTCCAAAATGTTTTTAACTAATATTTTGCCGTTTTTTATCCGTAAATTATTCGTGACAGAATTAATTTTGTCGCTCCATTTTGAAAATTTATTTTTTAAAAAAACTTAGTTGTTCTGCTAAGTTGATATCAAGTTAGCAGTACAACTCCTTAAACTTGAACTTTTCCAAAATGTTTTTAACTAATATTTTGCCGTTATTTATCCATAAATTATTCGTGACAGAATTAATTTTGTCGCTCCATTTTGAAAATTTATTTTTTAAAAAAACTTAGTTGTTCTGCTAAGTTGATATCAAGTTAGCAGTACAACTCCTTAAACTTGAACTTTTCCAAAATGTTTTTAATTGGTATTTTGCCGTTACTTATCCGTAAATTATTCGTGAAAAAATTAATTTTGTCGCTCCATTTTGAAAATTTATTTTTTAAAAAAACTTAGTTGTTCTGCTAAGTTGATATCAAGTTAGCAGTACAACTCCTTAAACTTTAACTTTTCCAAAATGTTTTTAACTGGTATTTTGCCGTTATTTATTCGTAAATTATTCGTGAAAGAATTAATTTTGTCGCTCCATTTTGAAAATATTTTTTTTTGTTTTTAAGCGGTTATTTTACGTATGTGCACGTTGGAGAAAAATACCCTCTTGTGATCCTTAGCACTGTAAGAATTCACCTTATTCCCTTTCTTTGAAGTGCAGCTTTACTATCAAGAAGCGCAGGCCAATACAGCAGCAGTGTTAAACATCGTCTACCATGAAAGCTGCCAACACATCATAGTCTGGCTGTGACGTCATTGGATATGTATTGCTTTTGTCCTAAGTTTCTACTAACATCCCTTCAGTTTCAAAAAAGAAGTTTCACTTGTGAATCACCTTGTGAATCCCGTGGGACATGTCCTCGGGCACAAGTGAAGAACAAGTGACGCTCCATATAGAAAATTGTATGGGATGTCCGCATTTTCACAAGTCAAATGAAAGTTTTTCGAAGTCCCACGGGATTTCACTTGTTCCTTATACTCATTTTTCGTATGGCCTGTCACGTGCCGATGACACGTCCCAAGTGAAATCACTTGTGAAAATCATAATTTTTCCAATGAGTTTTCACTTATAAAATCACTTGCAAGTGACACGTCCCAAGTGAAATCACTTGTGAAATTCAGTATTCTTCCCATGAGATTTCACTTATGAAAATATTGAATTTAAAATACATACATTTTTAATTACATTTAAATTCATTTTAATTACATCGTATTATTCAGATTTTCAATAAAGGGACAATTATTGTTAGTATTTCTGATTTTTTGTTTTGTTAGTTTGTTTTTCACGTTATGCATCGCCCTTCTCAAACAACTTAGTTTTTTTTTTAAAAATTTTAAAAATGGAGCGACAAAATTAATTCTTTCACTAATAATTTACGGATAAATAACGGCAAAATACCAGTTAAAAACATTTTGAAAAAGTTCAAGTTTAAGAAGTTGTACTGCTAACTTGATATCAACTTAGCAGAACAACTAAGTTTTTTTAAAAAATAAATTTTCAAAATGGAGCGACAAATTAATTCTGTCAAAATATTAGTTAAAAACATTTTGGAAAAGTTCAAGTTTAAGGAGTTGTACTGCTAACTTGATATCAACTTAGCAGAACAACTAAGTATTTTTAAAAAATAAATTTTAAAAATAGAGCGACAAAATTAATTTTTTCACGAATAATTTACGGATAAGTAACGGCAAAATACCAATTAAAAACATTTTGGAAAAGTTCAAGCTTAAGGAGTTGTACTGCTAACTTGATATCAACTTAGCAGAACACCTTACAATTTTTAAAAAAATTAAGCGGCAAATTTATTTCTTTCACGAATAATTTACGGATAATTAACGGCAAATTGTCAATAGGAAAAAAGTTTGGATATCAAAAGTTGTTTTGCCAACTTGATGCATATAAATAACTCATAGTATTTTAATTAATTAATTGTTTTTAGATCGGTGTTATGTTTTAATAATCGGCGGATCGGCGAGAAATGTGAACAAAGTAATAAATATGTATGATTAGTTGATGTGACTCACGGCATTTCCTCCAACGTTGAAGATCGATCTCCGGACGGGATGGGTTGGCTGTAAATTTAAATTGTAGCGATATTTCTCGCTATGTAGAAATTAAAGGAAAAATAAACTTTCTCTAATTTCTCTTAGATGCGCGAATGATTTAAAAAAAAAAACTTTGTAACCCGTTTCGAATTCATCGTACTTCCTTGAAGGCATTATAATAACAAATTTTTCATTTAAACCTACAAAAAAAACTTATTTCTTTTAACACGATCGACTTGTTATTTCCTTATAATTTGCTGAATATAACTATCGCTTAACATGGCGATGCCACTTGAGGCTTTACGAAAATTGAAAAGACAGAGTTTTCTCCTCGATTAAGGTTAAACCCGGTTGGCTAGTGTGCCACGCTAGTTTAAGGCCGTTCACACATGCGGCGCTGTTACACGTAAACTGGTTTAAATCCCTAAATCTGCGGCAGCGATATTCCACTCGGGAATCTCCCAGACGGATACGCGCACCCCCTTAAAACTCGGCTGGTGTATGGATGCGCGGCATGATGGGCATCGGAAAAGGTTATGTAGTCAAATTAAACTGCCATCTGGTCCGCACTACAAAACTGCACTCCGGTTACGATATGCCTGGGCGATAAAAAGGGTTCAAATCATTCCTCGCGGGCCAACCTGTCGATTGTACCCCGCGATTTTGATTTTGGCCTTTGTGAGGCGGTAAATCCTCCAGCAAATTGGCCGAATCAATAAGATGCGCCTTTGGCGGCAACTTGTGGCAGCACTGACTGGGGCTTCCACTCGGAATTTTAGAAATACCTGCAGTGAAATTTCGTTGGAGGTTAAACACGCACCAATTTCTAGACAAATGCACTTGCACTTACTTTAAATCTTTTTTCGCTGGCTAGCTTTTACGGCTGGCAGCTACACCGGTTGCCAAACACCACTTAGAATGCTGGATGCCACTCAAAAATACTGGATGCCACTCAAAAACTATATATTTCAGGCTTTTAGCCTTTTAATTGAAATTTTGACTTGCTGGCACGTCCGTTTCTCTCGCAGGTTAAAATAAGAAGAACTTAACCGGAATCGGCTGGATACCAGCGAGGCTTTTGGCGGAAATATATATCATATGACGACCGACAGGTGTCAAAACTAGAACTTTCCAAGACAACCCTGGCTCAGCTGTTCAAAACTATCGAAATATCGAATATCCAACACAGGTGGCCACACTAGAATTTCCCAAGACCACCCGGGCTCAGCTGAATAACCGTCACAGGTGGCCACACTAGGTCAAGCTTTAGTTTAAGCGGGTCCTTTATAGTAGGCTTTTAGGCTGAACCTAGGTTCGCCAGTCGCTACAGGCGCCGTTACAACGATGACTTAAAGGATCTGTGCCACCTCTCTATGAGTCCGTTTGACTGAGGATGGTAGGCCGTCGTGTGTATGTGTTTACTTCCAACCAGATTAGCAAGATGTTTGAAAACTGCTGACTCAAATTCTGTTCCTTGGTCCGTAGTTATCGTTTTTGGAGAACCAAATCGAGATATCCAGTGAGTCCAGAACGCCGTAGCTATTGTCTCAGCAGTAATATTTGAGAGAGGTACAGCTTCTGGCCATCGCATAAATCTATCAATCATCGTCAGACAGTACCGATAGTTTTGTTGTAATGGCATAACTACAATGTCAAGGTGAACGTGGTCAAAGCTACCATTTGGCACTTCGATCTTTTCTGGTGAGAGGTGGTTGTGTTTGTGGATCTTAGAGCGCTGACAAGGTAGACAAACTCTGCACCATTCGAGGACATTTTTATTCATCGAGGGCCATACAAACTTTTGGCGCAATTGACCACTGGGATGGGACAAACCGTGAACGAACGAAAACACAGCATTGCGCAAAGATTTGGGTACATAAGGACGAACGCTTCCTGTAGAAACATCGCAGTAGAGTGAGATGTTGTCATCAAATCGAACCCTTTGAAGTTTTAAAGATGTGGTTCCTTTTAAAAGGTGTACCAGTTCAGGATCTGACGCTTGCTCCTCTTCAATTTGCGATAATTTTATGACAGTCGGCATTGTTATAGAGCATAATCTTGAAAAAGCGTCTACGACTGCATTCTCGGATCCTTTCACATGCATTATAGTCGTGCAGAATTGAGAGATGTAAGCCAAATGTCGTAGCTGTCTCGGTGATGCTTTTTCTGGTCGCTGCTGAAATGCGTACACGAGCGGCTTGTGATCCGTTCTGTTGACAAAAATGCGTCCGTCAACAAGATGTTTTAAATATTAAATGGATTCGAAGATAGCGAGCAGCTCTCGGTCGTAGGTTGAGTAATTTTTCTCCGTGTTGCTCAGCTTCTTTGAGAAAAATCCTAGAGGTTGCCAATTTCCGTGTGTACGCTGCTCCAAAACTGCTCCAATTGGTGCGGGAAAAGTCAAGAGGGCTGCGTCTGCTATGCTTTGTTTGCAAGCTTCAAAAGCTGCATGGAGCTCTGATGTCCATTCAATTTTACGTGGATCATTTTTTTTAACATCTTTTAGCAACTCACTGAGCGGTGCTTGTATGTGTGATGGTCGAGCCAAACATCTGCGATAGTAATTTATAACGCCCAAGAAACGACCAAGTTGGCTTATGGTTTCAGGACGTGCATAATTAAGAATGGCATCTATGCGTTCGGTGGGTGGTTTAATTCCAAATTCGTTGATCGTATAGCTGAGAAAGTTTACTTGAGATTGCGCAAACTGGCATTTGGTCAGATTGATGCTTAGGCCATGTTTCTGAAGTACTTGCAAGACAGCCCGAAGATGTTCTTCGTGTTCAGCGATGGAATGCGACGTTATAAGTATGTCGTCTATGTAGCAATAAACGAAGTCCATGCCGCGAAAGATGTTGTCCATAAAGCGTTGAAATGTTTGAGTCGCGTTTTTTAACCCAAACGGCATGTATTGAAACTCAATGAGTCCAAAAGGAGTGCACACCGCGGTTTTTTGGATATCGTTTTCCGCCATGGGAATTTGATAGTATGCTTTAACCAAATCGAGGGTTGAAAAAATCTTCTTTCCTTGCAGTTGCTCCGTGAAGTCGTGTATATGGGCGATTGGGTAGCGATCTGGTATGGTAATTGAATTTAGTTTTCGATAATCTCCACATGCCCGCCAGCCACCGTCTTTTTTGGTAACCATATGTAACGGGCTGGACCAAGGACTTTTTGACGGGCGACATATGCCTTGCTCCATCAAGAAGTTTATTTCTCTCTTGGCAGTGGCAAGTTTTTCACCGGAGAGCCGTCGTGGTCTATCAGAAGCAGGTATTCCATTTGTTTCAATGTAGTGACGCACGTCGTGTTGTGTAGCTGCTTTTATCGATGGCTTTGTCACGTCGACAAATTCACTTAGGAGTTTTTGAAATTTGGACATACACTGCACTGTGGAAACTGATATGTGTTTCGCTTGTGCAAGACATGCTGGTGTCGATAGTCCAGTAACTGTGTCGATCAAGCGTTGGTTTTTAAGATCAATGAGCAATTGGAATTTGCTTAAAAAGTCTGCCCCAATAATAGCTGTGTGCACGTCAGCGATAATGAACGGCCATGTAAAGTTTCGGCGAAGATCCAAGTTCAGCTGAGTGACGTATTTTCCATAAGTATGAATGACTGTCTGGTTCGCTGCGTACAGTGTTAAATCGCTCAGAGTAGTTTTTTGTCTAACCAGCGTTCGTGGTATGACGGAGACCACAGATCCAGAATCAACGAGGAAGCGGATGTGAGATGTGCGATCGGTGACGTGTAGGCGCTGCTTCTGTGGAACAGCTGGCTGAACTGTGGGCTCGCTGGTTATATTCGTGCTGCCGCCGACCAGCGTGTCGGGCGACAGCTCCTTTAGTTTAACGACGAGGAGCGGGAACATGGAGGGCAGCACTTATGAGCGTTTTCCCCAAATCGATCGTGGTAGAAGCAAAGCTTCTCTTGAGGCCCAGATGCCTGTTGATTCGAATTTCCAGTTTGTACGTGGCCACGCGATGAACTGCGTGAGCGTCCTTGGAATTGGAGACGTTTGACATCCTTTTGCAATACGTCAAACTTCTGTGATAGCGAACGCAAGTTGTCGTTGATCTTTTTCCAGGGGTCTTCGGTGGAAGTTGCGCAAACAGGTGGGGCCGCTGCAGTCGAGGTATTCGTGCTGATCGCAAAAGTGTCGTTGTGGTTTACCGCTTCGAGCATCTTATCTGCGATCTTAGCGAGCTTATCCAAGTCCGTCTCTTCCCAGACTGTAAGAGTGGGGCGAATTGACGCCGGCATCTCTGCCAGGAAAAGAGTTAGAATGATGTTCTCGCTGCCCGGGTCCGGAGCTAGTCGTCGCATGTTGGCCAGGATCTCAGATGGTTTTAGACCAGATGTACCTCCACCCTGCAGAAGTCGGCGCAGTTTCGACTCTGGAGATTCCGCAAATTTTTGTAGTAAGCGATTTTTAATTGCTACGTACTTGTTTTCGTTGGGTGGTCGAATGACTAAGTCTTCCACTGCCAAAACTACATCCTCCTCCAGGTGAAGGGTCACAAGGTCGAACTTGTCGGTGTCGTCGATAATCTGGTGCAATCGAAATGACCGCTCCACTTGCGCAAACCATAGTTGAGGGTTGCTATGTGCGAGTTTTGGCAAGTGGACAGTCGCACGTGTGTGTGTGCGAGTAGTCTCATCCCGATTGCCAGGTGCATTTGTCCGAAGTGCCTCGAGTTGCTGCTGCAGATCTCGGACTTGAGCAGTTAAATCAGGATTTGAATCCGGCATGATGAATAGAAAATCGGAGCGATCGCTTTCTTCGTCGAAATTTAGCCGCCTTCCTTTTATTTTTCGCAAATCGTATTGGCGTCTGTTCATTCAGTGCGCAAATTCTTAATTGTGAACGTGTGTGTCAATTTCGTGCAATAAGTTACTTTTACTATGATTTTACTTTCCGGGGTCACCACTATGGCGAAGTATGTTTGCCATTAAAGTTTTATTCAGATTAAGAACTACAAAGTTTACTAATAATATCAAGACACGTGTGTCGCTCGCTGATTCTTGCCGATAAGTCTCCGAGTGTTGCCACACCATTCTTTTTAGTCATCTGGCAAGCTTCTGTTGGCGCTGCTGCCATATTAGGTTGAATCTAGCGCCCTCTAGTGGCGCATTCTATATGTCAACTGGTGCGTTAGAATCTGCTATCGTTTATCGACTTCCAGTAAAAATTTCATGACATTTCATTTATTGGAATTGAGGTTATTGCGTTTTAAGTGTCAGTATGTTTTTGTCATCGGTGCGAAAATGAGTAAAACTTTTACCGAAACGTTTCAATTGGTGAAACAAGTTCAACGTTTTCAAAGTGGTCGTGCCGAAACCCAAAAAATCCGGCCTGGAGAAGTCAAAAGTGAAGACAATGCAGATTTGTTTTTATGATTCCAAGGGTATTGTCCACAAAGAATTTGTTCCACCCGGCCAAAACGTTAGTGCGGTATTCTACCTTGGAGTTTTGAAGCGTTTGGTGCGCCGTATTCGACGTGTTCGGCCCGAATATCGCGAAGATGGAAGTTGGCGTTTGTTGCACGATAATGCGCCGTCTCATCGATCGACGCTTGTGTCCGACTATTTGACCAAAAATTACATTTTAACCATCAACCACTTTTCGGAAAAATGCATTTGCCGATGAAAGGAAAGCGTTATGCAGACGTAGAGGCCATTCAAAAGGCTTGCACCGGCATACTGGCGGCCATACTGGGCAACGAGCTAAAACACTCGTTCGACATGCTTTTGGACCGTGCAAAACGCTGTATTAAAGCAGAAGGTGACTATTTTGAATAAAATAAATTGATTTTGCCGAAAAACTATTTGTACTGTCTTTTTTTTAAAGTCCTGTTAACTTTGGAACTCACCTAGTGAGAGATCTGTCTTCAGCGTTCTCGACATCCTGGACAAATTTCTTAGTGTATAAAAATGTATTTATAAAATTGTCCTTAAGTGGTTTTTGAATTCTGTAAAAATCTTCTAGAGTACAGTGAACTCCTATTGTTATATTACATTAATCGACTCATATATTGTATACCTCCCCGTTGCTATTAGCAATTGTTGCTTAAACTGGTTTAAGGGTTTTCGGGTTTCTTGTATAACATTCTCAAAACTACTCTCCTCTGAATGCTGAGTATTTTGATCTGAGACCGATTCATTACTTTCCGTTAAGTTATTAATTTGAATCCGTGATAAAGCGTCCGCAACAACATTTGTTCCTCCTGGCCTTTAAATAATTTTGGGTGAATAGCTTTCAATATAGGAATACCATCTTTTCTTCTCAATATTTGGATTTTTTTGAGAAATGGAAAATGAAAGAGGTTGGTGATCGGTATAGATCTCGATGTTGTTAACCCCATATAAGTAATTTCGAAGATTTTTAAAAGCTCATACTATGGCTAAAAGTTCCTTTTTATTTGTTGCGTATAATTGTTCGGTTTTGGTCAGAGTTTTTGAAATAAATGTAATTGGTTTTCCTTCCTGAGAAAGAACAGCACCAATTGCTAAGTCAGATGCGTAAGTTGAGTAAAGTAAATTTTAATTTGAGTAATTTAAATTTTTAGTTAAGAGTACATCTTTCATTATAGTCCGGTTGTACTAGTTCTACTTGTGCAATTAAATTTTCTTTGAGCTCGTTAAAAGCTCTTACAGCTGAATCATCAAACTGTATTAAAGTTTTACGTGATGCCTTTTTTGATACTTTGCCGTTTTGGCCTTTTTAATATTTTGTTAAAGGTTTAGGCATCTTTGCGTAATTTTGCACAAATTTTCTGTAATATCTTGTAAGGCCTAGGAAGCTTCTAAGCTCTCGAATATTTTTAGGTATCGGATATTTTACAATTGTAGAGATTTTTTCGGGATCGGTTTTGATCACATAGTGAGAAACAACGTAACCGAGAAAATTGGTTTCTAATTTAAAGAACTTTGATTTTTCAATTGAAATTTTCATGTTTGCGTTCAGCAAAATGTTAATAATGAGAATTAAATCTTTGTAATGTTGTTCAATTGTTTTTGAAAATATAATTATGTCATCCATATAAACGTGACATGTTTTACCCACTTGTTCTCTTAAAATATCATCCATCGCTCGTTGGAATATTCTTGGAGCGTTGGTCAAACCGAAAGGCATTCTTAGGAATTCGTATTTCCCATTGTTTATTGAAAATTAGGTTTTCTAAATATCTGGTTCATTCATGAGAATCTGATGGAATCCAGATTCCAAGTCAGTTGTTGAAAAGTATTTGGCTTTTCCAAGATTTGACAAAATCACTGAAGGGTCCTGCATTGGATATCTATCAGGTATTGTATTTTCATTAAGTTTTTTATAATCAATTACGAGTCTGAGTTTTGGAGTTCCGTCTTCATTGAAACCCTTTTTTGGTACCACTAGTACAGGTGAATTATAAGGACTTCTACTTGGCCTTATAATTTCTTTTTTTAGCATTCGACTTATTTCAGAATTTACAAAATCTGAAGCTGATAGAGCATAAGGGTATTGTTTGCTGTGAATGGCCCTATCATCTACGGTGTTTACTTCACCGCGTATATGTGTCCTAAAAGGAATCTGCATATTTATTTTAGAATGCTCTTCATTGATAATAATAAATATTTCGTTCTCCAGATCTTTTCTTTAATCTGCAGACGATATTTTTATGTTGTTTATTTTTTGATTGTCGGATAGTTCAACGACGGCGTGTTCAGAATTTTTAAATTCCAAACTTTTATTTTTGTCGGATTTCTCAACGACGGCGCGTTCAGGATTTTTAATTCCCAAACTTTTATTTTTGTCGTATATTTTAACGACGGCGTGTTCGGAATTTTTGAATTCCAAACTTTTATTTTTGTCGGATTTTTCAACGACGGCGTGTTCAGGATTTGTATATCCCAAACTAGATTCGCTTTGATTACCCATTTTAGATTCGGATTCTTTTTCATCAAAGTATTTTTATACCCTTGCAGAGTTTATATTGATTTCAGTCAGAAGTTTGCAACGCAGTGAAGGAGACTTTTCCGACCCCATAATGTATATATATATATATATTCTTGATCAGCATGACTAGACGAGTCGATCTAGCCATGTCCGTCTGTCCGTTTGTCCGTCTGTCCGTCCGTTTCTACGCAAACTAGTCTCTCAGTTTTAAAGCTATCGGGCTGAAACTTTCCCAAAAGTCTTATATCTTTTGCAGGTAGTATATAAGTCGGAACCAGCCGAATCGGACAACAATATCTTATAGCTCCCATAGGAATACTTGGAAAAAAAAATTTAAAAAATTATATCTTTGGTGTTTTTTAGCATATAACCTCCTAAGCTTGGAAATAACATTTTTTAATTAGTTTTGAGTTTCGAATTAAATTTTATCGAAATCGGACGACTATATCATATAGCTGCCATAGGAACGATCGGAAATTGGTGGAAAAATAATAGGAAACAAATTAAGCTTCGGTGTTTTTCAACATATAACCTCCAACGATTAGAAATAACATTTTTTTATTAGTTCTGAATTTCGAATTTAATTTTATCACAATCGGACGACTATATCATATAGCTGCCATAGGAACGATCGGAAAATTGGTAGGAAAATAATGTGAAAGAAATTATAGCTTCGATGTTCCTTAACATATCACCTTCTACGCTTGGAAATAACATTTTTTAATTAGTTCTGAGTTTCGAATTTAGTTTTATCAAAATCGGACGACTATATCATATAGCTGCTATAGGAGCGATCGGAAAATTGGTAGGAAAATAATATGAAACAAATTATAGCTTCTGTGTTTTTTGACATATTATCTTATACTATTGGGAATATCATTTTTTGTGTTTTTAAATTTAATAATTATAGCTGCAAGGGTATATAAGCTTCGGTTTGCCGAAGCTAACTTCCTTTCTTGTTATACCCATTACTCGTAGAGTAAAAGGGTATACTAGATTCGTCGGAAAGTACGTAACAGGCAGAAGGAAGCGTTTCCGACCCCATCAATATATTCTTGATCAGGATCACTAGCCGAGTCGATCTAGCCATGTCCGTCTGTCCGTCTGTCCGTATGAACGCTGAGATCTCGGAAACTATAAGTGCTACAATACTGGGATTAGACATGCAAATTCCTGAGATCCCTGCGCAGCGCAAGTTTATTTCAGCAGAGTGCCGCGCCCACTCTAACGCCCACAAACCGCTCAAAACTGTGGCTCCCACAGCTTTGATGCTAGAATTAAAACTTTAACTGAAATGTATTGTTCTCATCAATACCTGTCGACTGACCCAAAAAAAAGTTTGCCACGCCCACTTTAACGCCCACAAACCGCCCACAAACTTCAACAAATCGTAGGTATGAACGTGGATATCTCGGAAACTATCAAAGAATGCGAATCGGGATCTCAGATTTAGATTCCGTAGCTTTGTACGCATCGCAATTTTGTCACGCGAATATGCCACGCCCACTATAACGCCCACAAACCGCCCAAACCTGTGGCGCCCGCCATTTTTATGCTAGATGAAAAATTTTAACTGAAATGTATTGACCTCGTCAATACCTTTCGATTGATCCAAATCCAAATCCAAATTTGCCACGCCCACTCTAACGCCCATAACGCTTAAATCTGTCTACCGCCGGTAGGTGGCGTATTTAAATCTCGCTTTGCTGCTTGCATATCTCCATTTCCCTTTGGTCCCTTAAGCTGAGTAACGGGTATCTGATAGTCGAGGTACTCGACTATAGCGTTCTTCCTTGTTTTAATATAAATTCTTTTAATGGAGGAACGGTGTTTTCTTCTGTTGAAGAATATTGGTTCAAAATGTTTCCGTTATCATAATTTAATTTTTCTTCTATTCCATTATATATAATTACTCCCTTAGCTGTATTAGTTACAGCTCCTATTTTTATACCCGTTACTCGTAGAGTAAAAGGGTATACTAGATTCGTCGGAAAGTATGTAACAGGCAGAAGGAAGCGTTTCCGACCCCATAAAGTATATATATTCTTGATCAGGATCACTAGCCGAGTCGATCTAGCCATGTCCGTCTGTCCGTCTGTCTGTCCGGATGAACGCTGAGATCTCGGAAACTATGAGAGCTAGGCTATTGAGATTTGGCGTGCAGATTCCTGAGCTTCTTACGCAGCGCAAGTTTGTTGTAGAGTGCCACGCCCACCCTACGCCCACAAGCCGCCCAAAGCTGTGGCTCCTACAGTTTTAATGCTAGAATACAAATTTCAACTGAAATGTATTGTTCTCGTCAATACCTATCGATTGATAAGAAAAAAGTTTGCCACGCCCACTTTTACGCCCACAAACCGCCTACAAACTTCAAAAAATCGTAAGTATGAACGTGGATATCTCGGAAACTATCAAGGATAGAGAATTGGGATATCAGATTTAGATTCCGTAGCCTTGTGCGCAGCGCAAGTTTGGTACGTAAATATGCCACTCCCACTCTAACGCCCACAAACCGCCAAAGCCTGTGGCGCCCACAATTTTCATGCTAGATACAAAATTTTAACTGAACTGTATTGGTCTCGTCAATACCTATCGATTGACCCAAAAAAAAATTTGCCACGCCCACTCTAACGCCCATAACGCTTAAATCTGTCTACCGCCTGTAGGTGGCGCATTTCAATCTCGCTTTGCTGCTTGCATATCTCCATTTCCCTTTGGTCCCTTTAGCTGAGTAACGGGTATCTGATAGTCGAGGTACTCGACTATAGCGTTCTTCCTTGTTTTTAATAGGTTATAGCCGACCAGTAAATCTGAGTCTAGCCCATCTCTTTCGTAAAAAGTATATCGCGTATCAAAAATAGTTATCATATGATAATATTTAATTATTGAATATCCATTCACTGTGGATACTCTTTTGTATATTGGAAGCTCGTTCTTATTTTTATAAATTCCTGTTGTTATATAACACGAGGTTGCCCGAGTGTCAATTTATATTTTTAATTTTTTATTTATTTTCGGGTCATTTCTAATTAAGTAGGGTAAGCCTACTCCTGACTTTTGTCTAAAAAATGGTTTTCCTCAATGTTATTTAGTCTCATCGTCTTGTTAGCCGGTTGGTTAACAGTTCCAGTTGGTACCCTTTTATTTTGGGCTTGGCCTTGCTGAGTGTTCTGGGTCTCAATTTTTTTTGTTTGATCCCACTTGTTCTGGCTATAATTATTATTTTGATATTTATTAAAGCTTTGATTATAGCCGTTGTTAGCCCTATTCTGAACCTGGATAGACTCGTCTACCTCCATTGTTTCTGGCTTATTTTGTGGCTGCCTAAAGGTGTTCCACTGATTTTGTTGGTTATTATTAAATCTACCCTGGTTCCAAGAATTATTTTTATTCTGATTATATTAACCATAAGTACTTTTGTTCTGGTTGTTGTCATGATTAAACCGTGTAACTATTGTTTTGCTGTCTTGTCTTGTGGTTGAAATGTGTTTGTCCATTTCCACTAGAGTTTGGCTCGCTATGTTTTCTCTGAGTAGTAGAGAAACTATTTGCGAAATGAGCCCTCATGTTGTTGCTTTCAAATTCCTGAACTATGACCATTGCATTTGGTAAGTCAGGTGGATTCATTGAGAAAATAGTATCTGAAATTTGGCCGTTGAGGCATTACCGGCCTCAACGGCCAAATTTCAGATAGCTCTAAGAGCTGTCTTCCTATGTTTCTCATTCATTTCCGCTGTTATCGGTTTGTTTCTACCGTAGGTCATAATAGTTTTATTAATTAGTAAAGTTAGTTTTCTATTAACTGTACCATAATAATCCATTATGGGTAATTTTCCCTGACTCAATACACTTAATTCCTGTTCAATAATGTGAATTGGTCGTTTGTCGCTAAAGACAAAGTCAAGTCTGGCCATTATGGCATCGAAATTTAATACCGTACCGTAAGGCATCGTTTGCCATTCCTGTTATTTTGTTTCGTAAAATAGATAAGGCAGAATTAAATCATTCACTCCCTCTGGCATATTGCCCCATGGCTACTTCAGCCGATTCTCTCCAGCTTACATATTTATCCTCTTCACCTTTATATTCCCTAACAGATTTGATGATCTCATAAGATGTGTCGCACTTGATATTTGGATCTACAATCTCTATCTGATAATCCTCAACCGTTTTAATTTTGTGAGAAATTTGCGATCTTAAGTTAACGGTCTCCTCCTTTAATGGACTTAATTCAAAATTTACAATTTGTTTAATTAAATCTCCTACATTTAACATTGTATTGTTTGTTATTGCCTGATGGTTTGTATTTTCTTGTGTAGGATTCATGTGGAGTCTTTTATTGGCTCCAGTCTGGCTTGTTGAAGGTTCTGACATTTTGAGAACTTTTTCGAAATTATAAATTAACTCTTCCACTTTGTATATTTCTATTTCCTTTCTTACAAATTTTTTATATAAGAATAATAATAAAAAATATATGATAATAATAATAAAAAAAAGATAGTATCGCTCACGAATCGTCCTCCTTATTTTTTTCTTCTCGTTGTTTTTTAGCCTGTTGGGGTCGTCCTTATCTTGAATGATGATCCTGATTGGGGTCGTCCTTCCTTTTTTTTTGTTTTTCGATTTTGTCTTGGGGTCTTCCTTCTTTAATTCTGTTTATACCCGTTACTCGTAGAGTAAAAGGGTATACTAGATTCGTCGGAAAGTATGTAACAGGCAGAAGGAAGCGTTTCCGACCCCATAAAGTATATATATTCTTGATCAGGATCACTAGCCGAGTCGATCTAGCCATGTCCGTCTGTCCGTCTGTCCGTCTGTCCGTCTGTCCGTCTGTCCGTCTGTCCGTATGAACGCTGAGATCTTGGAAACTATAAGAGTTACAATACTGGGATTAGGCATGCAGATTCCTGAGATTCCTGCGCAGCGCAAGTTTGTTTCAAAAGAGTGCCACGCCCACTCTAACGCCCACAAACCGCCCAAAACTGTGGCTCCTACAGTTTTGATGCTAGAACAAAAATTTTAACTGAAATGTATTGTTCTCATCAATACCTACCGACTGACCTAAAAAAAGTTTGCCACGCCCACTTTAACGCCCACAAACCGCCCACAAACTTCAAAAAATCGTAAATATGAACGCGGATATCTCGGAAAATATCAAAGATAGAGAAACGAGATTTCAGATTTAGATTCCGTAGGCTTGAGCGCAGCGCAAGTTTATTACGCGAATATGCCACGCCCACTCCAACGCCCACAAACCGCCCAAGTCTGTGGCGCCCACAATTTTCATGGTAGATAAAAAATTTAAACTGAAATGTATTGGTCTCGTCAATACCTATCGATTGATTTAAAAAAAACTTTGCCATGCCCACTCTAACGCCCACAACGCTTAAATCTGTCTACCGCCGGTAGGTGGCGCATTTGCTGCTTGCATATCTCCATTTTCCTTTGGTCCCTTTAGCTGAGTAACGGGTATCTGATAGTCGAGGTACTCGACTATAGCGTTCTTCCTTGTTTTAAATTGGGGTCTTCCTTCTTTTCCAATATTTGGCGAGGGATTGCCCTCTCTTGTTTTCTTAGAATGTCTTTTGTTGATGATTTTTAAGATTTCTTTTTTTTAATTTTTTGATTTTAAACATTTGTTTAATTAAATTGTTTTTCACAATGGTTATTTAATTCGATGAAATTTTTTTGTCACTTTTTGATTTTTATATTGTCCGAGCAGTGAATTTATGTTACGATCACTATTTTGTAACTTCAGATTTTAAGGGGATTATTTCATTAATTATTTTCCACCTTAGTTTTTGATCAACACAAACTTTCTATTTTTTTTCCACCTTATTTTTATTAACAGAGGCTTTATTTATTCGTCGGTTGTATCGGGTTTTTGGCCGCGCTAAGTTCCTTTTTCACTTTAAAACTTTTTTGTGTTTATTTTAAAGCTTTGCTTTTTTAGAATTTTTTAATCGCACGGCCCCAAGTTGGGAGCCAGTTATTTTTCTCACTCGTGATTTAATTAAAAAAATTTATTTTTATTTTTTAATCACTTATTCACTGTTACAATTTTTCAATAGGTCGAACTTATTTTATTCACTGCTCGTTTACTTTTACTCGATTAGTACTACTGCTCGATTCGGATCTCAAAAACGGGCTGCCTGATATCTAGTTCAATGATCAATAATCAAACCTCGGCTAAAGAGAATTTATCCCCAAAAATTGATAAAGAGAATGACTCAAGAGAGTCGGAAAATAAGATGATGCAATTTGAGAATAAAATTTGAAGTCCAATCTTGGCCGGATATTGGTGTTTACATTAGCGGAGTTTAGGGACCGCTTTGGGGATCTTTATACCCGTTACTCGTAGAGTAAAAGGATTCGTCGGAAAGTATGTAACAGGCAGAAGGAAGCGTTTCCGACCCCATAAAGTATATATGTTCTTGATCAGGATCACTAGTCGAGTCGATCTAGCCATGTCCGTCTGTCTGTCCGTCCGGATGAACGCTGAGATCTCGGAAACTATAAGAGCTAGGCTATCGAGATTTGGCGTGCAGATTCCTGAGCTTCTTACGCAGCGCAAGTTGGTTTCAGCAGAGTGCCACGCCCACTCTAACGAACACAAATCGCCCAAACCTGTGGCTCCTACAGTTTTGATACTAGGATAAAAATTTTAACTGAAATATATTGTTCTCATCATTGCCACGCCCACTGTAACGCCCAAAAACCGCCCACAAACTTCAAAAAATCGTAAGTATGAACGCTGATATCTCGGAAAATATCAAAGATAGAGAAATGGGATGTCAGATTTAGATTCCGTAAGCTTGAGCGCAGCGCAAGTTTGTTACGCTAATATGCCACGCCCACAAGCTGCCCAAGCCTGTGGCGCCCACAATTTTCATGCTAGATAAAACATTTTTAGCTTACATGTATTGGTCTTGTCAATACCTATCGATTGATCCAAAAAAAAACTTTGCCACGCCCACAACGCTTAAATCTGTCTACCGCCGGTAGGTAGGTGGCGCATTTCAACCTCGCTTTGCTGTTTGCATATCTCCATTTTCCTTTGGTCCCTTTAGCTGAGTAACGGGTATCTGATAGTCGAGGTACTCGACTATAGCGTTCTTCCTTGTTTTGTTTACGTTAGCGGACTCGGGGCTCGCTTTGGGGATCTTTTGTTTACGTTAGCGGACTCAGGACTCGCTTGGGACTCCGATGTTTACAATATCAGTTTGGATGTTTACAGCATCTGATTGATTTGGGTTGCGTGAAATTGATCTGGGTGGGAATGATTCGGAGGCCTGGTTGACAAAAAATAGCTGACCACGGATTTATCTCGGGTCTGTCAGAATTATTTGGAAATTAGCTCTCGGCTCAAAGTTGTTTATATATTGGGTAAGAGCCCCTAAATAATGTGTCATATAACTTGCATGCATCACAATCAAAGCAACAACAACATCAGCTTGAGCTGTCGTTGTCTGTTTCGCACGACGATCGTAAAACGCTCTTTGGAGAGCCGCTCTCATCATACTTCATCAAGATTCCTGCTCTAAGCGCGCTCGTCGGAGTTGTGCGCTTATCACAATGGAACCAACAACAACGTCAGCTGGAGTTGTCGTTGTCTGATTTGTGTTACGTTCGTCTAATGCTCACAAAAACCCAACGGCTGGAGCTTTTAAAATTTTCTTTGAGTGATACTCGTGATCACAGTATCATTTCCTTATTACCGCGCTCCTCTCTGACGCTACGAAATTGCTTGGGTTTCTCATCGACTGCTTTGTGTGGCTCTTCACGATGGCATCATCGACAACAACATTGTCCATCTCTCCGCAACTTGGATAGATATGCTCTGTTAACGGCGACATTGCCATTGCTCTTAAAAACTTGTTGCTCTTTACTAAAAGTATCTAGCAAACTTCAGGAATGCATCGATCCTAGTCTGCATGAGAAAATTCGTATTAAAAACAATACATTACTGAAGGCGATCTGAGGGCCTACAACATTGGGAACGCAAGAACAAATACTTCCTAGGGCATTGGACTATGATGCCTTAAATGCGAATCCGGAGATTTTTGGTCGTGCTATTGTGAGTTCGGCCCCACTAAAAATTTATTTTTAAAACATCTCCGGAATGCGGACAAAGGCAGAGCAAGTATACCTTGCCACATCCCAATGCGAGTTTGATGTTACAGTTTTAGTTGAAACTTGGCTCAACATAAACTTTTACTCAAATGAATTCTTCGACACCAATTTGTACCATGTGTTCCGCAAAGACAGAGATAGCTTGAAAACTCACTGTGCTAGAGGGGGTGGTGTAATTGTTGCTGTTCGCTGCAATTTGCGCTGCTTGTCAATTGGACTTCTCATTGAAGATACCCTTCTTGATCAAGTTGCGGTGTCGATAAATGGAGAATCGGAAACGCTGCAAATTGTGGTGTCATACATACCACCTAATGGTTCATATAAACTTTACAAGGCTCATCCGGAAAACATTACCGACATCTACAATAATCTGCAGGACCATCAACATATCTGTGTGATTGGAGACTTTAATCTATCATCCCTCGTTTGGTCTCAGGATCCGGAGCATCACTCTTCACTGCCAAGCAACATACATCAACCACACGAGATTCTTTTCATCGATGATATTTTCAGTATGGGCTTAATACAAGTCAATAATATATTCAATAACTTACATAAAATTTTAGACTTAGTATTCATTAGCGCTGATATTAACTTTTCTTTACTCCAATGTAATTCACCTATAAGCAATTGTGATATCCATCATAGACCATTGCTACTAGGTATAAACTTTTACAGTTTTGCGCCTTCAGCTGAATACTCACCTAGATTTATTTTCAATGAAACCAGCCTTTGTGCCATCAGAAATGAGATCTCTGCCATTAACTGGGAGTCAGTTTTATCACATTTCAGCTTGGAGTCGTGTTATGACACTTTTTTTGTTGTTATTTTGAACATCATTAAGAACAATGTTCGAGAAAGGGTCCACAATTCGTTTAAGTTGCCATGGTATACGAAAGGTTTGAAAAAGCTTAAAAATCTTCGAAATAAATTCTATAAAAGGTTTTTAGTTACACAGGATCCTGGTGATTGGAATAGACACTTGCAGCACAAACGAGAATTTGAATTTCTAAATAAATTTCTTTACATTCAGTATATAGCGAGTGTTGAGAACGGGCTAAAAAGTAATACCAACTCTTTTTGGCGATTCATCAATTCAAAGAAGGACGCTTCTTCAGTCCCATCTGCTATGTTCCTAGGAAATGTATCTTCCCATTCAAATACAGAAATTGGAAATCTCTTTGCCTTTTATTTTAAAGCTAATTTTGAGCCAACAGCAGCCTGCAATGATTCTCAAACCTTAAATGCGATCACTCCTCTATTGAATTTAGGTAGCTTAACCGTGCTAGAAGAGAATGTTCATAGGGCTGTGGAAGACGTTGATGATTCTTACACTCCGGACTGTGATGGGATTCCGGCCTACCTTCTGAAACATTGTATAGAGGTGCTATGCGTTCCACTAAAAATTCTGTTTGATAAATCACTTTCTAGTGGACACTTTGCGGATAGATGGAAGATCACATCCGTGACTCCAATTTTAAATTCAGGGCCGAAGAATAACATTGCCAATTACCGGCCTATAGCAAAGATCAGTAATATTGCTAAGCTCTTCGAACGCATTATTGTGTATTTGGCAACCTCTGGCCTCCCTCAGGGGAGTGCTATGGGACCTCTGCTTTTCATCATTTTCATTAATGATGTGAGGTTCTGTCTATCTTCAGAGTGTCTCCTGTATGCAGATGATTTAAAAATTTGTAAGTCTATTAAATTAGCGACAGATTCACAATTGGTTCAACATGACTTATATTCGTTGAGCTCTTGGTGTAGCCGAACTTCGCTTCCTCTTAACATAAGCAAGTGCTTCTATGTCACTTACAGTAAATCCTTATACATTTTCGTCACATCCTATAATATCAATGGTCAACCTCTACAACTGCGGCAGGAATCCTTGGATCTAGGAGTGTTGTTTGACTCTAAATTTAAGTTTGCAGCACACTTCGATTACATCATGCCCAGGGCCTATGCTATGTTTGGATTTGTGAAACGGAACGCATCACTATTCACGGATCCCTACACCAGACTTGCGCTTTATTTTGCATTTCTCCGATCTAAACTAGAATATGCGTCTCTTATTTGGAATCCCTTCACTACCACTCAGGGAAACAGAATAGAACGACTACAGAAACAATTTTTGAAATTCGCTTTGTTGCCGCTAAAGGGTTTAAGACCCTACCCCTTCATACCACCAGCAATGTAGGCTTGTTCACCTACCATCCCTTGAGCATCGTATAAGTATCCTCGCCATTTGCTTCATTTCTGATTTGGTGGATGGTAGTATTGACTGTCCAGAACTACTCTCGAAAGTTGGTTTTCACGCCCCGTCTGGACAACTTCGGAATTTTGATCCCTTTTTTCTCGAGCTGCGGCGGACAAATTATTTCCAAAATGAGCCCCTCTATAGGGCCTTATATGAGTCTAACGCACTTCCAATTGATATGCAATTGGACTACTTCTCAAGTAAATCAATTCTTAAGCATAGGTTAGTCAATTATTTTGTAAATTTTACTACGTAAGATAAGTTGTTGAATTGTACAGGTAGCCAGTAAAGGAATTCCGTTGGCGAAAGTGTTCCTAATAGCGCGCATTATTGCAGATTAAGGATGGGTATGGAAACTTCCAAATTGTTCGCGCACTTACCAAACTGAAACCTATAACGTCCACATAGTTTTGAAGTCACGTGCCTTGGAATTCAAGTGGTCCTGTCTCTCGTCGCTTTGATCAAAAGGATTTGCACTCATCAGCCCAGCGAATCAATCGACGTCTCACAGTGGGACATTCTGGATGGCATAATTTTAGCTTATCCACACTTTTATCAATCCAACAAGGTATATTTACTAATCAGAATAGAAGGATTCTTCGGGGCTATTCGCAACGGCAAGTCCCAGGTCGGACCAGGATTGCCCGCATTCATTAGCACACCCATGGGTTGGATTGTAGATGGAAATGCATCACTCTTTTTGCATTCATCAAGCTACAAGTGCAATATCTTTCAGGAAAGGATGTCTCTCGACCAGTTCTGGGAGGTTGAGGAATACAAAACAGCGCCCCATAGGCTTAGTGAAGAGGAACAGCTTTGCGAGCCACATTATTCCAATACCGTATCTGTTATCTGTCAAAATCAATCAAGTGCATTTAAAGGATTTAAGATGTTGGAGCGCAGACTCAATCGACCACATTTTTACACCCCTCACAACTACCTTCTGCGGCCGCAAAGCCTAACAACAAAAACGTAGAGTTGTATGCGACGCAAGCTTTAATACGACGACCGGCCTAACCCTCATTCCCGCTGCTAAAGTGAGCATCATTGTTTAAGTGTTCAATAATTTATACTCATAAATGAAATCTCTGCGAACCCTTTCTTTTATCTTCCGCGTTTTTTCCAGAGTGTGCCAGCGACCCAGCTTACTGACACATTTTGACGAGTGCACATGTTCAGCACTCAGCATACAGGCATCGCAGGCATGGGCACTCTTTCTTCATGTAGTTCAGATAAGAAGCGTAACACTGGCCGTGGTTAGAGCCGGCTGAAAATTGGCAAGCGCGCTCATGTCGATTGGATCACAAGGATCACACATTTACAATACTTTATGTAGAATTCCTTCACAGGTCAAACTTGCACGGCATACCAAGGTGTTGCTATCCTTGCTGCGTGAAAGGATGTGCCCATTCTTGGTCACTGCAGTCGACTTTTGTGTTATATGACACCTATGTGTCAATCCTCGTCTGCTTTGCCTCCAAAGCAATCCACATCGAGCTTGTGACTTACCTAACTAATAACTCCTTTCTATCTTGTATCCGAAAGTTCATCGCACGGCGTGGTATTCACAAACTTATTCTATGTGACAATGCGACAAATTTCGTCTGTGCAGCTTTTAAACTAATGAAGTTCAGAAATGCATTTTTAAGAGTATAAGCTCGCTGGAATCCTACAGCGTTTGCAAGGGCTTTGAATTAAACTTCATACCTCCCCGAGCTCCCCATTTTGGAGGCGTCTGGGCGGCTGCAGTTAAGTTTGCCAAAACTCTCCTGTTCAAGAACATCTCGGAAGCTCATCTGCTCATTGTCAGCACCTGATGAACACCATCAAGTTTCTACTGCTGGGAACGATGCATTTGAACTCAGCTGTTTGACACGTTGGCAATGAAAAACATTCCCGAAGCAGCAATTCTGGCGCCTTTGGCAGTGCGACTAAGTGGACTCAACCTTAAGCCAATATCAAAGTTGGGCATATGACCGAGTTCGAGTTATTGATCCTAGGACAAGCAAAGGTACCCGCGCCATTGCCTGTTGAATGTTCTTGAAGTTATCCATTTTCTTTCAACATTCTACCGCCAAACATGGAGTTAACATTCTCGATTTAGCCAAAAGTTCAAAAATGGGTAGCTTAGCGGTCTAATGCCTTCTGTATTTTACTTTGCACATTCATGTGAACGGCGTAACAAAACGGCAAAACTCGTTAAAATAATAGGTACTAGAATAATTTGTAATTATACCCGTTACTCGTAGAGTAAAAGGTTATACTGGCTTCGTCGGAAAGTATGTAACAGGCAGAAGGAAGCGTTTCCGACCCTATAAAGTGTATAAATTCTTGATCAGGATCACTGGCCGAGTCGATCTAGCCATGTCCGTCTGTCCGTCTGTCTGTCCGTCCGGATGAACGCTAAGATCTAAGAAACTATAATAGCTAGGCTATTGAGATTCGGCATGCAGATTCTTGAGCTTCCTACGCAGCGCAAGTTTGTTTCAGCAGAGTGCCACGCCCACTCTAACGCCCACAAGCCGCCCAAAACTGTGGCTCCTACAGTTTTGATGCTAGAATAAAAATTTTAACTTAAATGCATTGTTCTCATCAACACCTATCGATTGACCTACAAAAATGTTTGCCACGCCCACAAACCGCCCACAAACTTCAAAAAATTGTAAATATGAACGTGGATATATCGAAAAATATCAAAGATCGAGAAATTGGATTTCAGATTTAAATTCCGTAGGCTTGAGCTCAGCGCAAGTTTGTTACGCGAATATGCCACTCCCACTCTAACGCCCACAAACCGCCCAAGACTGTGGCGCCCACAATTTTCATGCTAGATAAAAAATTTGAACTGAAATGTATTGGTCTCGTCAATACTTATCGATTGATCCAAAAAAGGAAGAACGCTATAGTGGAGTACCTCGACTATCAGATACCCGTTACTCAGCTAAAGGGACCAAAGGAAAATGGAGATATGGAAGCAGCAAAGCGAGATTGAAATTCGCCACCTACAGGCGGTAGAAAGTTTTAAGCGTTGTGGGCGTTAGAGTGGGCGTGGCAAAGTTTTTTTTGGATCAATCGATAGGTATTGACGGGACCAATACATTTCAGTTAAAATTTTGTATCTAGCATGAAAATTGTGGGCGCCACAGGCTTGGGCGAGTTGTGGGCGTTAGAGTGGGCGTGGCATATTCGCGTAACAAACTTGCTCTGCGCTCAAGCCTACGGAATCTAAATCTGAAATACCATTTCTCTATCTTTTAAAGTTTCCGAGATATCCGCGTTCATTCTTACGATTTTTTGAGGTTTGTGGGCGTGGCAAACTTTTTTTTTGGTCAATCGATAGGTACTGATGAGAACATTACATTTCAGTTAAAATTTTTAATTCTAGCATCAAAACTGTAGAAGCCACACTTTTGGGCGGTTTGTGGGCGTTAGAGTGGGCGTGGCACTCTTCTGAAACAAACTTGCGCTGCAAGGAATCTCAGCAATCTGCATGCCTAATCCCAGTATTGTAGCTATTATAGTTTCCGAGATCTCAGCGTTCATACGGACAGACGGACAGACGGTCAGATGGACAGACGGACATGGCTAGTGATCCTGATCAAGAATATATATACTTTAGGTTAGGTTAGGTGAGAGCGGCTGCCAAATCATTGACACACTTAGTCCTTAAAAGGTCCATTGTGGTACCGCGTGGATCTGTATCCCCTTTCTTAAAAATCTGCTGCCTTTATTGCAGCTGGCTTAGCATAATTCCCATCCGGTTGCTTTAATGAATTTTATTATTCGTTTTAGGCTTATGTTCGCCAGTTCAGATAGACTGCTCATGAAGGGATTCCCTAAGTGGTACAGTCTAGATCTGCTCAGGGCCGGGCAGGAACAGAACAGGTGTTAAACCGTTTCCTCTTCCTCCTCGTCCCTGCAGCTTCTGCAGAAATCGTTTCGGGGCGCGCCCAATCTGCTTGCGTGTGTGCCAACCAACCAGTGGCCTGTTAACACTCGTATTACCATTCCGCACTCGGTACGGTTTAGTCTTAATAGTTCCGAAGTTCTCTTCGCGTCAATGATTGGCCATGTCTGGCGAGAGATGCGACAGTGCTTAACATGACAGTGCTTAACAGGACCCATATGAGGTAAATTTTAAACTGCAGAGCCATCTCGTGCAGAGATTTGCGGCAGTTTGATTTGGTGTGGGAGTTTGTATTGGTCGAGATAATCGACCTGATAGCCGCCTGACTATCACTATAGACGTTAATCAGTTTATTCTGACAGTTTGCATCGTTCAGAAGCATCAAAGCTTCAATTATGGCAAATACTTCCGCCTGGAAGACGCTACAGTGATCCGGAAGTCTGAAGGATTTCCTGATATTAAGTTGTTCGGAGTATATACCTCCTCCGACTTGATTATTTAATTTTGAGCCGTCAGTGTAGAAATTGACTGCCTCTGTAGGGCCCGGCTGGCCTTGCTCCCAGTCTTCTCTGGTTGGGAGCAATGCTTCAAAGGGGGTGTGGATGTATTCAATAGGTTTGCATAGATCTGTACTGGGTGGGATCATTGTGTCTTGCTGGAGTATCCTGGCATGACCGTATATTTGGGGTTTCCACTGCACCGCAGCTATCTTAGCTCGTTCCATGCCGGCTAAGTCCAGACTTGGAAGGTTCAGAATAGCATTTAGCGCCTCGTTGGGGGTGGTGCAAAGGGCTCCGCTTATGCATAAGGATGCCATTCGTTGTACCTTGTTTAGGTTTGTTGTGGTTGTCTGCTTCATTAGCGCGGGCCACCATATTGACACTCCGTAGAGCAGAATAGGCTTAACTATCGCTGTGTGTATCCAGTTGACGATTTTTGGGGACATGCCCCATTTCGTTCCGATGGCCTTTTTGCAGGAGTAGAGGGCAATTGTTGCCTTCCTCGTTCTCTCTTGGCTGTTTGTAAACAGCACCAGTTCCGTTTTCGAGGGGTTTACCCCTAGACCTCTTTCTGTTGTCCAGTCAGAGAGTATTTTAAGTTTGGCGGTCGTTAGATCGCATAGTGTCTGAGGAAATTTTCCTGAGAAAATAATGGCTACATCGTCCGCATATGCCATAACCTTGCATCCACCCCCTTCCATGTAGCACAACAGCTTATTTACTGCGATGTTCCATAGCAGGGGGAGAGGTCACCACCCTGAGGGGTTCCCCTGTTCACGAACCTTGTTTGTGTTGAGATTCCTAGGGTGAAGGTTACCATTCTGCTCATCAGCAAATTATGGATTAACTCCACGACTTGGATCTCAACACCCAGGTCGGTGAGGGATTCGGTTATGGCTGTAGGGAGAACATTGTTGAAAGCGCCCTCTATGTCCAGAAATACAGCAAGTGCGTATTCCTTGTGATTGAGTGACTTTTCGATTTGGTGATTCGGTGGACTTGCCTTTTGAATATGCATGCTGCGCTGCTGATAACTGTTTCGAGTCCATGACTGACCTGATGTGCAGTCAGTCGCTCAGAGCTCTTAAGGAGAAGGGATGTCAGACTTATGTAGGCCCGTGTGCGAGGCTTTGCCCGCTTTGTTTCCCTCCATGTTGATGGCAACGTTCCTATCCTAAAAATGGTACGGAAAATTGTCTTTAGCCAGTTGATGGCAAGTTGACCTGCGTGTTGGATGTGCGCAGGTGAGAGATGATCGGGTCCTGGTGATTTGAAGGGTTTGAAGCTGTTTATGGCCCAACTTATGTTGCGTTCGGAAAGAAGCGTTTCCAAGTCAATGCTTAGACCTGCGTGATTTTCTGGGAGACGTTCTACCGGGAGACTACCCGGAAAGTGGGTGTCTAGTAGTAGGCTTAGGGACTCCTCACTAGAGTCTGTCCACGAGCCATCTGGTTTTTGAAGGTACCCCAAGGAGGGGGTTGTTTTGGAGAGGATCTTCCTAAGCCCAGCTGCATCGGCTGTTTCCTCTATGTTTGAGCAGAAGGTCTGCCAAGCTGTTCTTTTTTCTTTCCTTATGGCCTTCTTGTAGGAGGCTAGTTCTATCTTGTATTGTTGCCATTTTAGATCCTCATTTCCTGCTTTTGCCCTGTTAAAAAGGGTTCTGCAACTGGATCTGAGTTCTGAAAGTTTCTGTGTCCACCAAGGAGGCTTTTTGGTTCCTCTCGGTTTGCGTTTAGGGTGGGCTGCTTCGAAAGCCGAGTTGCAGGCATTCGTGAACATCCCTACTATGTTGTCAAGACTGAGTATATCACTGTTGTCATTTGGGGGTTCTATTGGAAGAATGTTTAGTAGGGCTTCCCTATAAGCGCGCCAGTTGGTACGTCTATAGTTGACGAATTCAGCTGGAGTAGAAGGGTCTAGTGATAAAGTGGTTTCTATAAATCTATGGTCAGAGAAAGAGTGTTCGTTTGAGACTTCCCAGTTTCTGACTGCTTCTAGCAGATTACCTGACACCATGGTAAGGTCAATGACTGTTTGGCTATTTTGTGTGATAAAGGTGGGGGTATTACCCCTGTTGCATAGAAATAGATTTGAGCCAAGGATGAAGTTAAAAAGAGACTCACCCCTGTTGTTGCTTGTTGGGCTTCCCCACTGAGTGTGGTGAGCGTTTGCGTCGCAGCCGATTACCAGTCCTATTTTGAGCGCCTCGCTATCTTTGACCAGTGTCCGGACAAGCTCGTCTGGGGGTCTTCCTTCTCGAAAGCCATGTAAGCTAAAGCCACCCTGATTGTAGCCGCTGGAAGCTCCAGACTTGCTACGGTGTTGTCTCCGTTGCTGTAATTATGAAGCAGAAATATGCTAAGGTGCCTTTTGGCTAGAATGCAGGTTCGAATTTTACCTTCTTTTGGATCAAGCAGCAGCTTGAAATCTTTGGTACCCAGTCCAGCAACCTTGCCTCCTACCACCCAAGGCTCCTGTATGAGTACTAGGTCTGCCCCGACGTCAGCCAGGCGGAGCAGGAGGGCAGCCGACGCTGCTTTACTGTGATGGAGGTTCACTTGCAGTAGTCTTAGCGACATTTGCCGAGTTCCCCTCCACTGTGACGTCCGCTTCCTCGCTGCCGCTGAGGTCGCCGTCGTCTTCGTCCGCCGGATTCATCGCCTGCATCCCTCTGCTTAGCGACGCGTCGGTTGAGTAGCCATCTTCCGGTTCATCATCTCCAGGAGCCTCTATCTCCTCGGGAAAGACCTGCTCGGCTGGGTTGCCGGTCGGGTCCTCCTTCGAGTTAGAGTCTCCCTTATAGACTTTGATGCGGATGGCACTGAATCCGAAGTTCAGCTCCCCGTGAGCGGCTTCTATTGGGGATACTGACTCCTTATTCAGTACCACGATGGCCTGGCTGATCGGCCCCTCGTGAGGTTCCACCTTTACGACTTTCCAGTCGTGCGTGGGCAAATTGGGGTTGCATCTTTGCAACATAAAGAGGATGTCCTCCGGTGCTTTGATAGACGACGGCAGCCATATCCTCGCTCGTGGTCTGCTGGGGACGTCGCACCAATCTAGTGCAACGATTTTCGCCCCAGGATACACCTCTCCGAGCTTCTCCGTCGCCTTCTTGTAGAGGTCAGCTGATCTCTGACTGTCGCAAGACACCACCTTGACGCTGCCCTGGAACCAGCCTGCGTCCTTGCAACATGGCGTCGGTTGGGGGAAGTCCCGGAGCAAAGCCATGCAGATGACCGCTAGCTGCTCCTCGACCGCCTTCCACTGGTTTCTTGGGATCCGGCCTCCGGGGTTTCCCTTGTCAACCAGTCCAATCAGAACCTTGTCCCGCGCTATCTCCGCAAATGACAGGTTCTGTTGGACCCTAGATCTCTTTGCCGCAGGTCCAGGCAACTCTAGAGATCGTTGTCTCTTTGGCTGTGCACTTACAGCATTAGGCTTCTCTTGCCCGTAGTTGGGGAGCACCGTCTCGCCCATTCCACCTTCTTCAGCCATTCGGCTGAGGGGTTGGCAATCTTGCTCCTGTTATGTGAGCGGAGTGTCTGCGCGGCAGTCCGCTTCTCCGCATAGGTGAATTTATTTTGCTCGGTGGTTGGAGCGACCGTCTTAGTCATACCTCCTGCAGTTTTTGGCGCCGGCGCGCACTTTGCAGAGGTGCTGGCGGCCGACTGCCTGCCACCTATCACCCCCAGTTTGGGGTGGGGCCCTTTTGGGATAGCCCCCGAGCTGGTGCCAGCACAAGCGGAGCCAACGCTCGCAGATCCTGTCGCACCCACCTTCTCCTCCGTCTCGGGTTTCTTAGGAGTGCCCAGCTCCATTGTGTTTTTATTTTTATTTCTGTTGGCATTCATATCTGATTCCACGAGTTGCGGAGAAAGGGAAGGTCCACCCGGGCAGAGATCCGCGATGCCCGGGTAAGGCGATAAATAGAGCAGGGGGCCGCCATCTCCCTGAGCCCACCGTTAGAGACTGAGCTAGTTTTTAACCCGGGCCCTCAGCCAGGCTGACTCTCGGCACGGTCCGATTTACACCTTAGTCCGGCCCTGGGTGAGATGTTGTGTGGGATAGGAAGGAGGTAGGTTGTGCGTTTGGGGAAAAAGGGTTGTGTAGAGCAACTATTTAAATGCGGCTAAACAATTCGCATCGACGGTACTGCCGCTAAACAGCGACAGATACCCGCTGGCTGTTTATTACAGAGGTTTCGGTCTGACGGAATCCGTTTGACCTAGCCTACTGCTATTCACAGCTGGCATTATAGGCCGTTCGCTATCCGCAACCTGCGACCCGCTTGGTCGCCTCCAGCTAGGCGTCCTCGGAACCATCTCACAAGTTCCTTGGACCAAGTATATATACTTTATGGGGTCGGAAACGCTTCCATCTGCCTGTTACATACTTTCCGACGAATCTAATATACCCTTTTACTCTACGAGTAACGGGTATAAATACAAAAAATTATTTTCCCAATAATATTAGATAATATGTAAAGAAAAACACCGAAGCTATAATTTGTTTCATATTATTTTCCCACCAATTTTCCGATCGTTCCTATGGCAGCTATATGATATAGTCGTCCGATTTTGATAAAATTAAATTCGAAACTCATAACTAATTATTTATTTATTTATTTACAAACTGCTTGCTTAAAGTTAAAACTAGAACTAATTAAAAAATGTTATTTTCAAGCGTAGGAGGTTAAATGTTAAAAAACACCGAAGCTATAATTTGTTTCATATTATTTTTCCATCAATTTTCCGATCGTTCCTATGGCAGCTATATGATATAGTCGTCCGATTTTGATAAAATCTAATTCGAAACTCAAAACTAATTAAAAAATGTTATTTCCAAGCTTTGCAGGTTATATGCTAAAAAAACCAAAGATATAATTTTTATACCCGTTAGTCGTAGAGTAAAAGGGTATACTAGATTCGCCGGAAAGTATGTAACAGGCAGAAGGAAGCGTTTCCGACCCCATAAAGTATATATATTTTTGATCAGGATCACTAGCCGAGTCGATCTAGCCATGTCCGTCTGTCCTTCTGTCCGCCTGTCCGTCTGTCCTTCTGTCTGTCCGGATGAACGCTGAGATCTCGGAAACTATGAGAGCTAGACTATTGAGATTTGGCGTGCAGATTCCTGAGCTTCCTACGCAGTGCAAGTTTGTAGACTGCCACGCCCACTCTAACGCCCACAAACCGCCCAAAGCTGTGGCTCCTACAGTTTTGATGCTAGAGTAAAAATTCAAACTTAAATGAATTGTTCTCATCAATATTTATCGATTGACATAAAAAAACGCCCACTTTAAAGCCCACAAACCGCCTACAAACTTCAAAAAATCGTAAGTATGAACGCGGATATCTCGGAAACTATCAAAGATAGAGAATTGGGATTTCAGATTTAGATTCCGTAACCTTGTACGCAGCGCACGCCCACTCTAACGCCCACAAGCCGCCCAAGCCTGTGGCGCCCACAATTTTCATGCTAGATACAAAATTTTAACTAAAAATGTATTGGTCTCGTCAATACCTATCGATTGATCCAAAAAAAAAGGTTGCCACGCCCATTCTAACGCCCATAACGCTTAAGTCTGTCTACCGCCGGTAGGTGGCGCATTTCAACGTCGCTTTTCTGCTTGCATATCTCCATTTCTCTTTGGTCCCCTTAGCTGAGTAACGGGTATCTGATAGTCGAGGTACTCGACTATAGCGTTCTTCCTTGTTTTTAAATTTTTTTTCCGATTATTCGTATGGGAGCTATAAGATATAGTTGTCCGATCCGGCTGGTTCCGACTTATATACTACCTGCAAAAGATATAAGACTTTTGAGAAAGTTTCAGCCCGATAGCTTTAAAACTGAGAGACAAGTTTGCGTAGAAACGGACGGACAAACGGAAAGACGGACAGACGGACAGACGGCCAGACGGACAGACGGACATGGCTAGATCGGCTAGTCATGCTGATCAAAAATATATATACTTTATGGGGTCGGAAACGTCTCCTTCACTGCGTTGCAAAATACCCTCTGCAAGGGTATAAAAATAAGTAATCGTGTTCAGTAATAATCCAAAGTCCAAAACACTATGGCCGATCCCTCCCAACACCTTAAGTTTTTAATTTCGCTACAGTGTACAAAATTAAAGGGATACATTACAGAAAGTAAACTAAACCTTAAGTATCCGAAATTGGTTAGGCGCAACTAGAGGTATAATTAAAATCACGGAGATATCAAAACTCTTTTTAAGAAACATGTACTACAAAAATTTTTTTTACCTTTTTTTTTTTGAACTACCATCATACTTCTTGGTGCATTTTTAAAATATTATTTTGTAAACTAGTTTAATGAATCAGCCAAACATTCGCGCGGAATAAGACTATTATGCACTGCATTCTTTTTCAAAAAAATACTTTTGACAAAACTAATGTGTATGGAATAATATATCATTATTTTTGAAGTAAACAATGGTAAAGATCCTGTTTGTCTTTTAGTATATAGGTTAAGGATCTAGCATTATATAGCTTACTGCCTCTGGCTACCTATGCTGCAAACTTGGAACTTTAAAACTTTTGCCGATATATGATTTGCATGGGGACGATTCCAGGAAAACAACAACTGCGATATATTTATTTATACCCCTTACAAGTAGACTAAACGGTATACTAGTTTCGTCGGAAAGTATGTAACAGGTAGGATAAAGCGTTTCCGACCCCATATAGTAGATATATTCTTGAACAAGATCAATAGCCGAGTCTATCTAGCCTTGTCCGTTTGTCCGTCGCTCCGTGTGTCAGTACGCAGGCTGAGAGCTAGAATATTGAGACTTGGCATGTAGATTCTTGGGCACGGTGCCATGCCCACTCTAAAGCCCACAAGCGACTATAATACTTAAACCCTTCTAGCGCCAACACTTAAATGAAACTTTGTTCTTATTATCAATACCTATCTACATGCCAAACTTATTGAAATCGGACCATGAAAAGGTTATAACCAAATAAAAAACAATATTTTCCAACTCAATCGAGATTGCACACCACATGCTGCAAATCAACTGCTTTCACTAATACGCCACCAAGTTCCACAATAATGGCAACTTGGATAAGGCTTGGATAAGACGTCCGTCTCCATCTGCACTGACCTCCTGCATGCGTTTTGGGACTTGCCTTCCACGAACACACCGAAAGTATAAATTTGTATAGTCGTAACTCGCAGAGTGAAAGGGTATAAAAGATTTGTCAGAAAGTATGTAACAGGTAGAGCATTTCCATATCCGTCTATCCGTCCGTCCGAATGAACGCTGAGATCTCGGAAACTATAAGAGCTAGGCTATTGGGACTTGGCATGCACATTTTAGAGCTTCTTGCGCAGCGAAAGTTTGTTTCAGCAGGGTGCCACGTCCACTCTAACGCATTCCAACCGCCCAAAACTGTGGCTTCAACAGTTTTTGCTGAAATGTATTGCTCTCATCAATACCTATTGATTGCCCCAAAAAAAAGCAACGCCCACTTCAACGCCAACGAACAGCCCACAAGCTTCAAAAAGTCGTAGATATGTACGCGCAAATCTCGGAAACTATCAAAGGTAGAGAATTGGGACTTCAGATTTAGATACCGTAGCCTTGTACGCAGCGCAAGTTTGTTACGCGAATATGCCAGCCCAATCTAACGCCCACAAAACGACCAGGCCTGTGGCGCCCACAATTTTCATGCTAGATAAAAAATTTTAACTGAAATGTATTAGTCTCGTCAATACCTATCGGTTGATTCAAAAGAAGTTTGCCACGCCCACTTATACGCCCACAAGCCGCCAACAATTTTCATGCTTGAAAAAATGTTAACTGAAATGTATAGGTCTCGTCAATACCTATCGATTGACCCAAAAAAAGATTGCCACGCCAACTCTAACGCCCATTACTCTAAAAATATGTCTATCGCCCTCATAACCATATATTGAGATTGTGGGTATGTGGCGCATTTCTATCTCGCTTTGCTGCTTTCATATCTCCATTTCTCTTTGGTCCCTTTAGCTGAGTAACGGGTATCTGATAGTCGAAATACTCGACTATAGCGCTCTTCCTTGTTTGATATAGATACTCTTTAAGCACCGTTCCTAAACCGTATTATTGGGTTTAATTCCGCAAAGAAACCAGGTTGGTCCGTGCTCCAATTCCTAATGGTTCCGACCCAAGAAATTTTTCTTGTCGACACCTCGTACCACCGTTCCAGAAGTGGGCCAGGTTTTCTTTTTTCGACAGAGATACAAGCGAGCACACTCTGACTTAAAAAAGTTCAATTTGATGGTATGTCCCTTGGAAGTGATAACAACAAGTTGTCTATTTAACCTGCAGCAGTCCCAGGCATCTCCGTAGATCCGCCCACACCCGAAATAAGCACTTACTTTTCGTCGCCCAGGAAAAGAGTGCTCTATCAGCATCCCAAATTGCTTTGAACGAATTCATTGAGGTCTCGGATCGATTTGAATCCAGGACAAACACTCCTTTGCCGGTCCCTCCTATTCTATCGATGCTAAGCATTGATAGTTTGCCGATGCTCCGAGCTAAATACAGCTATTGCTATTTCGTTTACGAAAGATGTGGTGCTTAGATCCCGGACATGAAAGCCCAAGCCCTCCAAGTTCAAGCTGTTCCTACCCAAGCCTACATGTCCTCTGGCTGTCGGCTGCCTTCGTGCGATACCAAGGTTTTCACCGGAGATTATTATTATTATTGACCAACCTTAAGGGATCTGTTTACGGCAATTTATATAAATAATGCAAGGCTCGTCAGCCCGGTCAAAAAATAGTTTCACCTGAATGCCAAAACGAGTGGCGATGCGCACAACATAGTTTTTATCTCCCCCCTTAACAACGATGGCTTTCGCTCAGCCTGGGCAAATCTAACTGAGCGTTTCGAAAACAAGCGATTGTAAGTAAATAGACAATTAAAGATACTTTTCATTCCATTATCAGGAATCTAGGTCACCTATCCGTGAACCTTAAAGCACCATACAGGGTTGCCAAACAGGGTTAGAAATGTCCTGAACACAAATCAAAAATTGGGATTGCCTCTTGGTGTACATGTGCTCTTCCAGCATCCTTAGGCGCACTCTTTCCCTGTGGGAAAAATCCCTGCACAACAAGGCCGAGATTTTGACGTGGCAGGAGCTCATCGCATTCCTTGCGGAGCGTCAGCGGACCTTAGAAGCCATAGATAACGTACGACCGTTAGGTTAGAGTCAATCTCAACCGAAAACATCAAAGGCATAGAAAAAGAGAAAGCAGCTGTGTCTGAACTGGTACGCACGAGGGCATTAGCTGCGTGATTGCGAAAGTACTCATAGTTGCTTTACTTGCCCCGACCGCCATCACGCCCTAATACACTACTAATACACTCCCCCCAGCTCCTTCAAATCCTTCTCCGAGACCCAAATCAAGACCAAATACACCTATTGCCACCGTTACCGTGTCCACGGACTCCACAGTCCAAAATTACTTTGCGACGGGGTATAGACCCGTCTTGCTGTGTACCGCCATAGTTGACATCTGTCCCCTGGGGTCGAATTTCAAAGAATTTCACGCGTTTGAAACATCACTGAACAAACTACTTACCAAATTTTGAGAGATGGAGAAACTTCCAGTAAAAGTGGCAAAATCATCCGATGTGACTTTTGAGGAAAATTTTCCCCCAGCGAGGGGCACATTCGACATTTTGAGTTACAGACGGTATCCCTTGGATCAATTGTGCGCTATTCCTGGAGATTTGAGTCCTGCAACAGCTGGCGACTGACGTCCTTTTGGGAGCTGACTTCGCAGAGGACGTTCGGCTCATTGTTTCCGAGCTACAAAATGCTCTTGATTCCATGGGCTTTCTAATAAGAAAATGGACCTCCAACCACAAAAAAATCTTAGCTTATGTCCAAAGCGATCTGACCACAGACTTCCTCGAGATCGACACGGAAAGCACAGCCAAAACTCTCGGAGTACGTTGGTAAATGACGTCCGATATATTTTTCTTCCTCAAACCAGATTTCGCAACAGAGATCTCCTCCACGAAACGCCAGGTCCTTTCCGAAATTACCAAGCTGTTTGACCCAGCAGGCTGGCTCGCTCCAATTTTTGTGTGTGCCAAAACCTTTATGCAACAGATTTGGCTTCAGGATCTAGGTTGATACGATGAACTTCCAACTGAACTGTGCCAAAGGTGGAACAACTTTCACCACAGCTATTTGGTCCTAGATCAGGTCCGAGATGGGTTCCAAGATGGGTTTCCTTCCCTCCAGAGTTCCGCGAAGAGCCGTACGGATTCTGTGGCGCCCCGCAAAAGGCATACGGAGCTGTGATCTATGTGCGCGTAGAGGGCATACGACGATGGTGCATTTTCTCACCGACAAATCGCGTGTGGCGCCAGTCAAAACGGTGTCACTTTCTAGGCTGAAGCTGTGTGGATCTCACTGTTGTCCAAGATGGCCAAAGCCATCCTTTCTAGTATGCCGCGGCTGACCTCGAAACTCCATTGCTGGACCGACTCCATGATAGTGATGGCATAGTTAGCCAAACCAGCGTGTCATTGGACAATGTTTGTTGCCAACAGGGTGACAAAGATCACCGAATCCACAGAAGCAGCCAATTGGTTTCACGTTCAATCAATTCCCCTTCAGGATAACGCGCTTTGGTGGTATAGACCCACTTGGCAGGACACCGACTTGCCGGTGACCGAGATAGAAAAGCGTGCCGTAGAGTAAAAGGGTATACTAGATTCGTCGGAAAGTATATAACAGGCAGAAGGAAGCGTTTCCGACCCCATAAAGTATATTTATTCTTGATCAGGATCACTAGCCGAGTCGATCTAGCCATGTCCGTCTGTCCGTCTGTCCGTCTGACCGTCTGTCCGTCTGTCCGTATGAACGCTGAGATCTCGGAAACTATAATAGCTACAAAACTGGGATTAAGCATGCAGATTCCTGAGATTCCTGCGCAGCGCAAGTTTGTTTCAGAAGAGCGCCACGCCCACTCTAACGCCCACAAACCGCCTAAAACTGTGGCTCCTACAGTTTTGATGCTAGAATAAAAATTTTAACTGAAATGTAATGTTCTCATCAATACCTATCGAGTGACCAAAAAAAAGTTTGCCACGCCCACTTTAACGCCCACAAACCGCCCACAAACTTCGAAAAATCGTAAGTATGAACGTGGATATCTCGGAAACTATAAAAGATAGAGAACTGGAATCTCAGATTCCGTTGCCTTGTACGCAGCACAAGTTTGTTACGCGAATGTGCCACGCCCACTCTAACGCCCACAAGCCGCCCAAGCCTGTGGCGCCCACAAATTTTATGCTAGATGAAAAATTGTAACTGAAATGTATTGATCTAGTCAATACCTATCGATTGATTTAAAAAAAAAATTTGCCACGCCCACTCCAACGCCCACAACGCTTAAATCTGTCTACCGCCGGTAGGTGGCGCATTTCAATCTCGCTTTGATGCTTGCATATCTCCATTTCCCTTTGGTCCCTTTAGCTGAGTAACAGGTATCTGATAGTCGGGGTACTCGACTATAGCGTTCTTCCTTGTTCTGAATAATACAGTTGCTTGAGTCAAAAGCTTCCTGTGTCCGCGTCAAGTTCGATTCTCTCCCTGATCCCCTTTCAAGATCAAAAAGGGCTGATCAGGGCATACGTTATGATGAACTACTTCCAATAATCCTACCGTACGAATGTTCAATTTCTCGGCTACTGGTAAAATGTACGTATCTCATAACATTATATGGTGTTAACCAGTTAGTGGTACGACTCACCCGGTCCACATACTGGGTTCCGAGAATCAAGAACTTGGTGAAGGCAGTGATTAACTCCTGCAAGATCTGCGTCATTCACAAAAAGAGATTGCAAGTTCAGATGATGGGAAGTTTGCCGAAAGAGAGAGTGTTCTTTTCCTGTCCATTCACGTACACAGGGATGGACTACGCCGGCCCTTTTGATATAAAACAAGGAAGAACGCTATAGTCGAGTACCTCGACTATCAGATACCCGTTACTCAGCTAAAGGGACCAAAGGGAAATGGAGATATGCAAGCTGCAAAGCGAGATTTAAGTGCGCCACCTACCGGCGGAAGACAGATTTAAGCATTGTGGGCGTTAGGGTAGGCGTGGCAAATTTTTTTTTGGATCAATCGATAGGTATTGACGAGACCAATACATTTCAGTTAAAATTTGTTATCTAGCATAAAAATTGTGGGCGCCACAGGCTTGGGCGGTTTGTGGGCGTTAGAGTGGGCGTGGCATATTCGCATAACAAACCTGCACTGCGTACAAGGCTACGGAATCTAAATCTGAAATCCCAATACTCTATCTTTGATAGTTTCCGAGATATCCGAGTTCATATTTACGGTTTTTTGAAGTTTGTGGGCGGTTTGTGGGCGTTAAAGTGGGCGTGGCAAACTTTTTTTTGGGTCAATCGATAGGTATTGATGAGAACAATTCATTTCAGTTTAAATTTTTACTCTAGCATCAAAACTGTAGTAGCCACAGTTTTGGGCGGTTTGTGGGCGTTAGAGTGGGCGTGGCACTCTACTGAAACAAACTTGCGCTGCGTAAGAAGCTCAGGAATCTGCTCGCCAAATCTCAATAGCCTAGCTCTCATAGTTTCCAAGATCTCAGCGTTCATCCGGACAGACAGACGGACAGACGGACAGACGGACAGACGGACAGACGGACAGACGGACAGACGGACAGACGGACAGACGGACAGACGGACATGGCTAGATCGACTCGGCTAGTGATCCTGATCAAGAATATATATACTTTATGGGGTCGGAAACGCTTCCTTCTGCCTGTTACATACTTTCCGACGAATCTAGTATACCCTTTTACTCTACGAGTAACGGGTATAACAAGGAAGAACGCTATAGTCGAGTACCTCGACTATCAGATACCCGTTACTCAGCTAAAGAGACCAAAGGGAAATGGAGATATGCAAGCACCAAGGCGAGATTGAAATGCGCCACTCGTAGAGTAAAAGGGTATACTAGATTCGTCGGAAAGTATAAAGTATATATATTCTTGATCAGGATCACTAGTCGAGTCGATCTAGCAATGTCCGTCTGTCCGTCTGACCATCTGACCGTCTGTCCGTATGAACGCTGAGATCTCGGAAAATATAATAGCTACAATACTGGGATTAGGCATGCAGATTCCTGAGATTCCTGCGCAGCGCAAGTTTGTTTCAGAAGAGTGCCACGCCCACTCTAACGCCCACAAACCGCCCAAAACTGTAGCTCCCACAGTTTTGATGCTAGAATAAAACTTTTAAGTGAAATGCAATGTTTTCATCAATACCTATCGATTGACCAAAAAAAAGTTTGCCATGCCCACTTTAACGCCCACAAACCGCCCACAAACTTCAAAAAATCGTAAGTATGAACGTGGATATCTCGGAAACTATCAAAGATAGAGAATCGGGATCTCAGATTTAGATTCCGTAGCTTTGTACGCAGCGTAATTTTGTGAAGCGAATATGCCACGCCCACTCCAACGCCCACAAACCGCCCAAACCTGTGGCGCCCACAAATTTTATGCTAGATGAAAAATTGTAACTGAAATGTATTGATCTAGTCAATACCTATCGATTGATTTAAAAAAAAATTTGCCACGCCCACTCCAACGCCCACAACGCTTAAATCTGTCTACCGCCGGTAGGTGGCGCATTTCAATCTCGCTTTGATGCTTGCATATCTCCATTTCCCTTTGGTCCCTTTAGCTGAGTAACAGGTATCTGATAGTCGGGGTACTCGACTATAGCGTTCTTCCTTGTTCTGAATAATACAGTTGCTTGAGTCAAAAGCTTCCTGTGTCCGCGTCAAGTTCGATTCTCTCCCTGATCCCCTTTCAAGATCAAAAAGGGCTGATCAGGGCATACGTTATGATGAACTACTTCCAATAATCCTACCGTACGAATGTTCAATTTCTCGGCTACTGGTAAAATGTACGTATCTCATAACATTATATGGTGTTAACCAGTTAGTGGTACGACTCACCCGGTCCACATACTGGGTTCCGAGAATCAAGAACTTGGTGAAGGCAGTGATTAACTCCTGCAAGATCTGCGTCATTCACAAAAAGAGATTGCAAGTTCAGATGATGGGAAGTTTGCCGAAAGAGAGAGTGTTCTTTTCCTGTCCATTCACGTACACAGGGATGGACTACGCCGGCCCTTTTGATATAAAACAAGGAAGAACGCTATAGTCGAGTACCTCGACTATCAAATACCCGTTACTCAGCTAAAGAGACCAAAGGGAAATGGAGATATGCAAGCACCAAGGCGAGATTGAAATGCGCCACTCGTAGAGTAAAAGGGTATACTAGATTCGTCGGAAAGTATATAACAGGCAGAAGGAAGCGTTTCCGACCACATAAAGTATATATATTCTTGATCAGGATCACTAGTCGAGTCGATCTAGCAATGTCCGTCTGTCCGTCTGACCATCTGACCGTCTGTCCGTATGAACGCTGAGATCTCGGAAAATATAATAGCTACAATACTGGGATTAGGCATGCAGATTCCTGAGATTCCTGCGCAGCGCAAGTTTGTTTCAGAAGAGTGCCACGCCCACTCTAACGCCCACAAACCGCCCAAAACTGTAGCTCCCACAGTTTTGATGCTAGAATAAAACTTTTAAGTGAAATGCAATGTTTTCATCAATACCTATCGATTGACCAAAAAAAAGTTTGCCATGCCCACTTTAACGCCCACAAACCGCCCACAAACTTCAAAAAATCGTAAGTATGAACGTGGATATCTCGGAAACTATCAAAGATAAAGAATCGGGATCTCAGATTTAGATTCCGTAGCTTTGTACGCAGCGTAATTTTGTGAAGCGAATATGCCACGCCCACTATAACGCCCACAAACCGCCCAAACCTGTGGCGCCCACAAATTTTATGCTAGATGAAAAATTGTAACTGAAATGTATTGATCTAGTCAATACCTATCGATTGATTTAAAAAAAAATTTGCCACGCCCACTCCAACGCCCACAACGCTTAAATCTGTCTACCGCCGGTAGGTGGCGCATTTCAATCTCGCTTTGATGCTTGCATATCTCCATTTCCCTTTGGTCCCTTTAGCTGAGTAACAGGTATCTGATAGTCGGGGTACTCGACTATAGCGTTCTTCCTTGTTCTGAATAATACAGTTGCTTGAGTCAAAAGCTTCCTGTGTCCGCGTCAAGTTCGATTCTCTCCCTGATCCCCTTTCAAGATCAAAAAGGGCTGATCAGGGCATACGTTATGATGAACTACTTCCAATAATCCTACCGTACGAATGTTCAATTTCTCGGCTACTGGTAAAATGTACGTATCTCATAACATTATATGGTGTTAACCAGTTAGTGGTACGACTCACCCGGTCCACATACTGGGTTCCGAGAATCAAGAACTTGGTGAAGGCAGTGATTAACTCCTGCAAGATCTGCGTCATTCACAAAAAGAGATTGCAAGTTCAGATGATGGGAAGTTTGCCGAAAGAGAGAGTGTTCTTTTCCTGTCCATTCACGTACACAGGGATGGACTACGCCGGCCCTTTTGATATAAAACAAGGAAGAACGCTATAGTAGAGTACCTCGACTATCAGATACCCGTTACTCAGCTAAAGAGACCAAAGGGAAATGGAGATATGCAAGCACCAAGGCGAGATTGAAATGCGCCACTCGTAGAGTAAAAGGGTATACTAGATTCGTCGGAAAGTATATAACAGGCAGAAGGAAGCGTTTCCGACCACATAAAGTATATATATTCTTGATCAGGATCACTAGTCGAGTCGATCTAGCAATGTCCGTCTGTCCGTCTGACCATCTGACCGTCTGTCCGTATGAACGCTGAGATCTCGGAAAATATAATAGTTACAATACTGGGATTAGGCATGCAGATTCCTGAGATTCCTGCGCAGCGCAAGTTTGTTTCAGAAGAGTGCCACGCCCACTCTAACGCCCACAAACCGCCCAAAACTGTAGCTCCCACAGTTTTGATGCTAGAATAAAACTTTTAAGTGAAATGCAATGTTTTTATCAATACCTATCGATTGACCAAAAAAAAGTTTGCCATGCCCACTTTAACGCCCACAAACCGCCCACAAACTTCAAAAAATCGTAAGTATGAACGTGGATATCTCGGAAACTATCAAAGATAGAGAATCGGGATCTCAGATTTAGATTCCGTAGCTTTGTACGCAGCGTAATTTTGTGAAGCGAATATGCCACGCCCACTATAACGCCCACAAACCGCCCAAACCTGTGGCGCCCACAAATTTTATGCTAGATGAAAAATTGTAACTGAAATGTATTGATCTAGTCAATACCTATCGATTGATTTAAAAAAAATTTGCCTCGCCCACTCTAACGCCTATAACGCTTAAATCCGTCTACCGCCGGTAGGTGGCGCAATTCAATCTCGCTTTGGTGCTTGCATATCTCAATTTCCCTTTGGTCCCTTTAGCTGAGTAACAGGTATCTGATAGTCGGGGTACTCGACCATAGCGTTCTTCCTTGTTCTGAATAATACAGTTGCTTGAGTCAAAAGCTTCCTGTGTCCGCGTCAAGTTCGATTCTCTCCCTGATCCCCTTTCAAGATCAAAAAGGGCTGATCAGGGCATACGTTATGATGAACTACATCCAATAATCCTACCGTACGAATGTTCAATTTCTCGGCTACTGGTAAAATGTACGTATATCATAACATTATATGGTTTTAACCAGTTAGTGGTACGACTCACCCGGTCCACATACTGGGTTCCGAGAATCAAGAACTTGGTGAAGGCAGTGATTAACTCCTGCAAGATCTGCGTCATTCACAAAAAGAGATTGCAAGTTCAGATGATGGGAAGTTTGCCGAAAGAGAGAGTGTTCTTTTCCTGTCCATTCACGTACACAGGGATGGACTACGCCGGCCCTTTTGATATAAAACAAGGAAGAACGCTATAGTCGAGTACCTCGACTATCAGATACCCGTTACTCAGCTAAAGAGACCAAAGGGAAATGGAGATATGCAAGCACCAAGGCGAGATTGAAATGCGCCACTCGTAGAGTAAAAGGGTATACTAGATTCGTCGGAAAGTATATAACAGGCAGAAGGAAGCGTTTCCGACCCCGTAAAGTATATATATTCTTGATCAGGATCACTAGCCGAGTCGATCTAGCCATGACCGTCTGTCCGTCTGACCGTCGGTCCGTCTGTTCGTATGAACGCTGAGATCTCGGAAACTATAATAGCTACAATACTGGGATTAGGCATGCAGATTCCTGAGATTCCTGCGCAGCGCAAGTTTTTTTCAGAAGAGTGCCATGCCCACTCTAACGCCCACAAACCGCCCGTTTTGATGCTAGAACAAAATTTTTAACTGAAATGTAATGTTCTCATCAATACCTATCGATTGACCAAAAAAAAGTTTGCCACGCCCACTTTAACGCCCACAAACCGCCCACAAACTTCAAAAAATCGTTAATATGAACGTGGATATCTCGGAAACTATCAAAGATAGAGAATCGGGATCTCAGATTTATATTCCGTAGCCTTGTACGCAATTTTGTTAAGCGAATATGCCACGCCCACTATAACGCCCACAAACCGCCCAAACCTGTGGCGCCCATAAATTTTATGCTAGATGAAATATTGTAACTGAAATGTATTGATGTAGTCAATACCTATCGATTGATCTAAAAAAAAATTTGCCATGCCCATTCTAACGCCCATAACGCTTAAATCCGTCTACCGCCGGTAGGTGCCGCATTTGAATCTCGCTTTGCTGCTTGCATATCTCCATTTTCCTTTGGTCCCTTTAGCTGAGTAACGGGTATCTGATAGTCGAGGTACTCGACTATAGCGTTCTTCCTTGTTTTTATATATATATATTATTTTTTATTAATTTTTTTTTTGTTATTTATTTATTTATTTATGGAATTTATTCTATGTATGGCCATACGTGAAAATTGTATAAAAGTTATTATGAAATAAAAATTTGTAACCTATCTTTATGAACTTTTTGTTCTTTGTTTTAATTATTTGAAATTCTTATATCATCATTATTTCTTATACCAATTACTGTATATGGTCCCGTATATTTGTATTCTAATTTGTGACCTGTTTCATTCTTTAATAAAACTTGATCTTCAATTTTTAGTTCAAAATCTAGACAGTTTTTATCATAATGACATTTTTGGCTTCTTTTATTTGATTCTAATATTAATCTGGCTCTTTTGAAAGCTTGGTCTAATCTAAACTTTGTTTCCCTTTCATAGTCATCTATATTATATATAGGTTATATTCTATCTACGCTATTAAAATGTTTTGGTAAATTCGAAGTCTTACCAAATACTAACTCATATGCACAATAATCATGTGCCATAGAGGGTGTCATGTTGAAACAATAAACAAAATATTTTAGCCGTATATCCCAATCCGTCTTATCAGTTGAGACGTATGTACGTATAAATTCATTAAAGGTTCTGTGGCTTCGTTCCACAGTTCTGACAGTCTGATGATGGTGTGCTGTCGATGTTATATGTTTGATATTTAAGTTTTTGCATAGGAGTTCGATTAAAGAATTTTTGTATTCTGTTCCCATGTCCGTAATGAACGTCTTCATTGGACCGCACTTTAGGAAAAAATTCTTCGAATATAGCCTTTGCTACTGTTTGTGCATTTTTATTCGGTACTGGTATGGCAACAAGGTATTTTGACAGATCACATATTAAGGTGACTGCATATTCATTTCCTTGATCTGATTTCGGCAGTGGACCGATCGTATCCACAATTACCTTATCGAATACCATTTCTGGTGTTTCTGTAAGTGTTAAAGGAGTTTTAGAATGTCTTGTCGCTTTTGACATTTGGCATTTTGGACATTTACGCATGAACTGGGTTATGTCTTTACTCATTCCTTTCCAATAGTAGTGTCTTTTGACCTTGGCCAAGGTTTTTGTTATACCTGAATGTCCTCCTTGAATAGGATCGTCATGTAATGTAGACAATATAGCTTCTTTTTCATTATTAGTTGTTACTAGGGTCACCGGGTTGAGTAGCGCTACTCTTAATGATTTTAATATTTTGTTGCCCATTTTTTTAAATTTATCTATTGAAATATTTTCAAAGATATTATCCCATGTTGCCACTTTAAGTTGGGTAATTTTTTGTTTACCAGCCTGCAGTTCAAGCCTTTGAAAAAACTGACCTAGGTCAAGAGTTCCATTAGTATACAAATATCCAACATCATACTTTGCTGTATTTTTTTTCCATGTTTAAAAAAAAACATAAATTATTATTCACATGCAAGGTCACTACTTCACGTACTTCGTCATTGTCAATGACTTCATATACGTTGGGCTTAGAAGCTTTTACTTGAGTTTGCCTAGGCAATTCTACTTTATCTTTTCCTGCGCAGGAATTTTGTCTACTTTTTATACCCGTTACTCGTAGAGTAAAAGGGTATACTAGATTCGTCGGAAAGTATGTAACAGGCAGAAGGAAGCGTTTCCGACCCCATAAAGTGTATATATTCTTGATTAGGATCACTAGCCGAGTCGATCTAGCCATGTCCGTCTCGACCATAGCGTTCTTCCTTGTTATACCCGTTACTCGTAGAGTAAAAGGGTATACTAGATTCGTCGGAAAGTATGTAACAGGCAGAAGGAAGCGTTTCCGACCCCATAAAGTATATATATTCTTGATCAGGATCACTAGCCGAGTCGATCTAGCCATGTCCGTCTGTCCGTCTGTCCGTCTGTCCGTCTGTCCGTCTGTCTGTCCGTCCGGATGAACGCTGAGATCTTGGAAACTATAAGAGCTAGGCTATTGAGATTAGGCGTGCAGATTCCTGAGCTTCTTACGCAGCGCAAGTTTGTTTCAGCAGAGTGCCACGCCCACTCTAACGCCCACAAACCGCCCAAAACTGAGGCTCCTACAGTTTTCATGCTAGAATAAAAATTTTAACTGAAATGTATTGTTCTCATCAATACCTATCGATTGACTCAAAAAAAAGTTTGCCACGCCCACTTGAACGCCCACAAACCGCCCACAAACTTCAAAAAATCGTAAATATGAACGCAGATATCACGGAAAATATCAAAGATAGAGAAATGGGAATTCAGATTTAGATTCCGTAGGCTTGAGCGCTTCGCAGGTTTGTCACGCGAATATGCCACGCCCTCTCTAACGCCCACAAACCGCCCAAGCCTGTGGCGCCCACAATATTCATGCTAGATACAAAATTTTAACTGAAATTTATTGGTCTTGTCAATACCTATCGATTGATCCAAAAAAAACTTTGCCACGCCCACTCTAACGCCCACAACGCTTAAATCTGTCTACCGCCGGTAGGTGGCGCATTTCAACCTCGCTTTGCTGCATATCTCCATTTTCCTTTGGTCCTTTTAGCTGAGTAACGGGTATCTGATAGTCGAGGTACTCGACTATAGCGTTCTTCCTTGTTTTTTATATAGATCGGTTCATCGTCCTTCAATCTCAATTTCTGCTTGTATAAATTGTTTGTTGTTATTGATTCGGTTTCAAGACCGAATACGTCAGTATATTTTCCACATAGTTCCGTTAATTGTTGTTTGAATTGAATTGGAAAATTTGTGTTCAGTTCTTCTATGATGTTTTGCTCTCTATTACTTGGAGTGTTTTGAATTACATTATAATCGAAAACTGGTTCACATTTTAAATTTGTTATAGTAATCAATTGATCAGTACTGGTTGTGTAGACTAATCGGACAAATGTATTCTGTTTTGATGTGATAGTATTGGCAACGTAAATACCAGGTTGAATCTCCTGATTTGGTATTAATAAAGTATCAGTATCGGACATTATTTTGATTTTTCGTACTACTTGAGATCTGGCTGGTAGGAGAATTGTATTATTACCAGTATTTGTTATTGGAATATAAATGTGAATGTCTATATTATTTGGTCTTATAATAAACCAATCCTCTGTAGGTTTAAGATATATTTGGCAATTTAATTCTTTTATAAAATCTATTCCTATTATTCCATCACATGGAATCTCAAAATCTTTATTTACTATATGAAAATTATATGGAATTATATATTTGTCTGTTTGAAGTTCTACTGGTGCAAGTCCTTTGGATTTTATGAATTCCTCGCCTATTCCTTGAATATTTATTGTATTTATACCCGTTACTCGTAGAGTAAAAGGGTATACTAGATTCGTCGGAAAGTATGTAACAGGCAGAAGGAAGCGTTTCCGACCCCATAAAGTATATATATTCTTGATCAGGATCACTAGCCGAGTCGATCTAGCCATGTCCGTCTGTCCGTCTGTCCGTATTAACGCTGAGATCTTGGAAACTATAATAGCTACAATACTGGGATTAGGCATGCAGATTCCTGAGATTCCTGCGCAGCGCAACTTTGTTTCAGAAGAGTGCCACGCCCACTCTAACGCCCACAAACCGCCCAAAACTGTGGCTCCCACAGTTTTGATGCTAGAATAAAAATTTTAACTGAAATGTAATGTTCTTATCAATACCTATCGATTGAACAAAAAAAAGTTTGCCATGCCCACTTTAACGCCCACAAACCGCCCACAAACTACAAACAATCGTAAATATGAACGTGGATATCTCGAAAACTATCAAAGAGAGAGAATCGGGATCTCAGATTCAGATTCCGTAGCTTTGTACGCAGCGCAATTTTGTTACGCGAATATGCCACGCCCACTCTAACGCCCACAAGCCGCCCAAACCTGTGGCGCCCACAATTTTCATGCTAGATACAAAATTTTAACTGAACTGTATTGGTCTCGTCAATACCTATCGATTGCCACGCCCACCCTAACGCCCATAACACTTAAATCTGTCTACCGCCGGTAGGTGGCGCATTTCAGTCTTGCTTTGCTGCTTGCTTATCTCCATATTCCTTTGGTCCCTATAGCTGAGTAACGGGTATCTGATAGTCGAGGCACTCGACTATAGCATTCTTCCTTGTTTTTATTTGTATATTCCTAAAGGTATCTGCATTTTCTTTTAAAAGTGAAATATTTGCTCCCGTATCCACAAGGAACGTAAGCTGCCTTCCTGTTTCTGAATTAATAAATGGTACGAAGATATTGAGATTGAAGATAATGGTATATACCGTTGGTATTTTTAATTTATCGTATCTAAAGGGGTCTGTGAGTTTCCCGAAACTGGCTGGGTAAACCGGACATTATTGTTGTGTTGAGTGTTGCCGTTATTGCTGGTATTTTGGTTATTGTTGTTTTGTCTATAATTTCCACGACCTCTATTATAGTTATTTGTCTGGTTATTATAGTTTCGATTAAAACCATTATTTTGGTTGTAACCGCTATTTCTGTTGTAGCGTTATATTGGTAATACCCATTATTTTGGTAGTTACCACGACCATTTCCTCACAGCCGCATTCATTGATGAGAAGTTGCCTGCCTCAAGGATTGTTTTGAGTCGGCCATGCTCACAATTTTTGACCATTGTGTTTATAGCCTCCTTGGTGCTTAATTTGTCTGCATGTTCAGCGGGTAATCCTTCATCAATATACGAAGCTTCGAGTAGCTTTCGTAAGTTGTCAGCTTCAGTTGCGCATTTTCCAGCTGTTTTTCCTTTTTGAGTAGTTTTTGACATTTTTGCTTTGACTACATCGGATGTTTCGCCCATAATTGTGTCTTGTAATTTTTTTATAATTCCCTTTATAGTGGATTCATTTTGCACTTTGTACAAAGTTGAGCCTACTATTTTTGATTTTATGACTTAAACTGCTATTTCTTCAAATGTGCCTTTGGTTAGGTTTACTAATTTCAAGGCTGTTATGAATCTTTGAAGGTTGATTTTTTGTCCGTTGAATTCAGGGATAGCATTTGCTATATCCTTAACATATGCCCGTTGGGCAACAGTTTTGTCCGTCATTGTTGTTATTTGGTGTTGTTCGATTTCGCAATCGGAATCAGTTGTTTCCTGATCTGATAATTCAGATTGAAAGAGTACAGCTGGAATTGTGAGATTATTTAAATCTTTCTCTTCTACTTCTGGGCTGTCAAATTCAGATTCTTCTACCTGTACTGAGTCGACTTCTGGTGGATCTGATGATTCCAATTTGTCCCCAGTTTCTACTTTCAAAGGGGTGTTCAGAATGGTCGGTATTGAAATATTTAAGTTATACCTTTCTTTTATAGTTATTAGGTTTGATCGAAGTCTGGTCAGAAATTTTGATACTTCAGACAAACGATTTTTATCTAGTCGATCTCTTTGCGCATTGTTGAAGCGAGTTACTAATATTTCTGCATGTTTATTTATAGTGGCTTGTTGTATTGATCTATTTTGCGTTAACGATTTATATGATTTATCGAAATCGCTTTTTAATTTATTTAGATCCTTATATAATTCACTCCATTCCATTATAATATGGATTAAATTATTCTTGTACACCACTTAAATTCTAGTTCTACCTAATATGTCATGTTCGCTTAAAATTGTTCTCACATGGACACCCGGGATGGTGCTTAATACCATTGCTTTTTGTTTATTAGAGCAATGTATTAATGGTGAGCTTTCTAGATTATATGTTGACATATATAAATTTTCTAACTCATAGATAGTAATTGGGGTCGTTGAGACCAGTGTGATTATTCTTTCACTAAAATGTTGATCCCTCATATAGGTATTGAAAACTGCCTCTGCCTTCATTCTGTTTGTTTTGTTTATCTACCTATACTTGTGGCCATAATAGATGAAATAGTAATATTTTGTTTTTGTTTTTTATTTTTATATTTTTTTTTAAGAAATTTTTTGTTTTTTTTTACTTTCAATAATTCTTGAAATTATAAAAAGCAAGTTTTTCTTGTATCTTTTTATACCCTTGCAGAGGGTATAATGATTTCAGTCAGAAGTTTGCAACGCAGTGAAGGAGACGTTTCCGACCCCATAAAGTATATATATTCTTGATCAGCATCACTAGACGAGTCGATCTAGCCATGTCCGTCTGACGGAAACGGACGGTTTCTACGCAAACTAGACTCTCAGTTTTGAAAGCTATCGGGCTGAAACTTTCCCAAAAGTCTTATATCTTTTGCAGGTAGTATATTAGTCGGAACCAGCCGGATCGGACAACTATATCTTATAGCTCCCATAGGAATAATCGGAAAAAAAATGTAAAAAAATTATTTATTTATTTATTTATATTTATATAATGCTAACAAGTAATTATAAACTAAATGCTAACAGTGGTCATGAGCTATAACAGCTATGGGGCTTCAGCTCTTCTGGTTTAGTATAATTTCATTTTGTTTTCTTTTGTCTATTTGAATCTAGCTTATAATCTACATGGTTAGATATTTACAGTGTTTTATTTTTATGCTTATTTTTGATTTTATTTTTATTTTATTTAAATTATATTTTATTAATAATTTTAGCTTTGATCAGGAAGTTTGAGATGATGTTGAAGTTGTCGATTGTGGGGTTAGCTATAGATAGGATGGGATCAAGGTTGTGGAAGGATTGAGAACGTTGTGTGGAGAGGGAGGGGCAAAAACATATTATATGTTGGATATTTATGAGTGCGTTGTTGCACAATGGGCACAAATTGTTTTTAGCCGTGTCCAGGTAGTGGGCATTGGTTAAGTTTGTGTGTCCTAGTCTGAGTCTGTTTATTATTTTTTGTTGCCTCCTGCTCAAGGGAGAGTTTTTATGAAGGGAGTTTGACTTGGATGATTTGGAAATTTGTTGATACCAGTAAGATGTTGAATTAAGACTGTTTGTTTGTTTATCTTGTAGTTCTTTTTTAAGAACTGGGTAATGTCGTTAGAGTTGTTGTTGGCAGTAAGGGTTAGTGGAAATTTAGAGGCCAGTTTGGCTGCCTCGTCTGCGTTTTCATTACCTACGAGTCCTATGTGGCTAGGTACCCAAACAAGAGATATTTTTGGGAAGTGTTTAGTGACTAGGTTTCTGACTGAGGTGGCACAGTGCGAATGGTTGTTTTGGTTAGTGATCGAGGCGATGGAGGAGAGGGAGGCTGTGCATATAACATGTTTGCCTGGCATCTTTACGCAAATACTTATGGCTTCCTGAATTGCTATTATCTCACTCGAGAGGACTGAGGAATAGAAAGGCAGAAGTCCCAGTTTGATCGTTGCTGTTTCGGTTGTGATGCTGTAGGTTGTTATGCCTTCAGATTTGGAGCCGTCGGTATAGACGAAGTTATGGTTGGTGTACGAGGATTTGAGGGTGCGAAAGAGTTGATGGAAAATGTTTGGTGGTGTTGTATTTTTATTGTATTTAGATAGGGTGGTGTTGGTTGCTTTAATAATGCTATCCATGTTAAATGTTTTACATTTATTGTTTTTGATAGGGAGGTAAGGAATTGATTTGAATTTGGATAATTGTATTACGCGGTCTATTGTGCTGGAGTATCTATGGTGTCTTTTAGTCGATTTGGTAAGCTTTTTTAAGGGTGTGTCGATGGATTTTAAAAGGTTTTTGGTTAGTTTTCCGGTTAAGAAGTCTCGCTTGTGTTCTATGGGACATATGTTGGCTTCTAATAGAAGGTTGTTTATTGGGGTGGAACGGAATGCTCCAAGACCTACTCTTATTGCTGAATTAAGGGAAGTTTTAATTTTGTTTTATTGTGATTTGGGTGCGTGTCCATAAATTGGAAGGCAGTAGTCTATCTTGGAAGTAATGAGTGATTTTATGACTTGGATGAGAGAGGCGGTGTTGGTGTTGTATTTGTGGGACGAAAGGTGCTTTACTATGCCTAATGGCTTGGACAGATCGGCTTTTAACTTGGATATGTGAGTGTTCCATTTGTATCTTTTGTTGATTGTGAGTCCTAGTATTTTGAGGGTGTCGGTGGTTGATATAGTGGTGTCTCCTGTTAGTATCTTAGCGTTGCAGTTGTGTTTCCGGCAGATATGAAGTATATGGCATTTGTTTTTGGAAAGGACTGAGCCTGAGTGCGTGCACCACTCGTCGATTTAATTAAAGGTGTCTGATAGGTTCGTTGTGGGGTTTTTTCGTTTGTTGTGCTCTATGATGAGATGAAAGTCGTCTGCGTAAGCGCAGAACTTGATTTTTCTTGGGATAGAGATGATGTTGGTAGGGGAGCTGTAGGCTATGAGGAATAAAATGACAGAGATTGGAGAGCCTTGCGGAATCCCATTGTTAAGAGGGAAGGTATTGGAGAGATAAGTGTCGGTTTTGACTATCATTTTCCTATTTGTCATGAAGTTTTTGACGTAGTTGATTATACGAGCCCCTATTTTCCAAACGTGTAGTTGTATGTATGACTGTATGACTGTGTGTATGCCAATTTTGTCGAAAGCCTTAGTGAAGTCGAGTCGAGTAATTGTTAGGTGTTTCTTGAGAGCAATGGATCTGGAGGCTAGGTGGTCTACATAAAGTAGACTGTCTAGTACAGATTTGCCTCTTTTAAAGCCGAATTGGCTGTTGTTAATGAGTTCGTTATTTTGAACGAACCACCACAACCTCTTTGCAACTATTTTGTCGAGGATTTTGGCTAGGCATGAGTTCAGAGATATGGGTCTGTAAGATTTTATGTCCGTTTGAGGTTTATGTGGTTTCAAGATGGGTAGGACCAGGCTGAGTTTAAATGATTGGGGGATATGTGAAGAGAGTATTTCACTGTAGAGGTTAATAATTCTTTGTTTGAAAGTTGTGGGCAAGTTTTTGATCATGCAGTAAGATATGCGGTCGTGACCTGGAGTTCTACCTTTCAGAGTGTTAAGTGCTGAGGAGAATTCTATGAACGTTATGTCCTTTTCGATTTAAATTGCCGTTTTGGGAGGGATGTAGTTTGGGGTAGGAATAGGGAGTTCTTTGTAGAGGCGGAAGTCTGAGGAGAAGTTTTGGTCTCCGGCTTCTTCTGACCAGGTTTGACCAAAAGAGTTAGCGATTTCTTGTGGGTCGATTGTAGGAGTTGGATTGTTAAGGCAGTGGATGTTTTTTGGGGGTATAACCCACATAGTCTTTTATGTTTGCCCATGTTTTATTTGGGTTTGAGTATGGGTTAATGTCGGAGGTAAATTGTTGAATACTGTTTTTTTTGGCATCTCTGATGGATCTTTTGAATTTTGCATTGGATTTTTTATACTCAATAATGTTATGTGTGTTAAATTCTCTATTGAGTTTCCTCCATTTTTTTGTTTTGTCTTTTTTGAGGAGAGACAGCTCGCTGTTCCACCAGGGAACGGTGCGGGGTTGGGTAAAGGTGGAGTTTTGGGGCATGGATAGGTGAGCGCTACGAATAAGAATTTGATAGTAGCGGCTTCTTGGTTGACATTTAGACTATGGAAGCTTTCCGAGCTAAAACTTGTGATTTTTTCCTTGAATAGGTTCCAATCTGCATCTTTTAGTTTAAATGAGGGTTTTGCGGTAAAGGTTGGGACAATTTGGTTGCGGAATATTGAAATTAATATGGGAAAGTGGTCGCTGCCCACACTTCCCAGGAGATTTCTGGAGCTATACTGGCGGAGGCGAAGGATAGATCAATGTGTGTGTATGTGTTGTGCGTTGAGAAGTGAGTTGGAGATTTGTCGTTTAGTAGTATCATATGTAGTTAGAGCGGTCGATGTAGTTGGCTATAGTCCTTCCCCTTTTGTTGGATTTTGGTGAGCTCCAATAAGGGTGCCAGCTGTTGAAGTCACCCAACACTAGGGTTTGGGCGTTCGGGGAATCAAGAACATTTGCCAAGTGGTTTGCGTTGAAGGGTTTGGAGGGGGAGATATAGCCTGAGATAATGTTAAATTTGGATTTGGACTGTATGGAAACTCCGACCGCGTCAAGGTCTGAGCTTACGGAGATTTCGTTCTGGGGTATGGAATTGTGAATTAGAAGGGCGGTGCCTCCAAAACTATTATGGTTATTTTTGCTGGTGTAGAGGGAGTAGTTTATAGGGGTAGGAAGGGAGCAATGGTTTGTAATGTGTGTTTCTTGGAGGGCAATAATTTGTGGGTTTTAGGATTTAGCAAGTACTTGTAGCTCTATATAATTGTTTCTGTAACCGTGTATATTCCATTGTAGAATTTTAAGCATTGCCTTTAAGATTTAAAGTTAAAATAAGTTTTAAAGTTAGGTTAGTGTTTTTCTAACTTATTATCTAATTAGTTTTAATTAGATTATTTAGGTAGTTTGCTTATGAGGTTGGTGTTGGAGATACATGTTTTTTCAGATTTGTCTTTAGCTTTAAGTGGTTTAGTGAGGAGGTTGGACTTGTCTTTTGTTTGGGATCTGAGCTTACGGTCTGTTTCAGGGATGAGTCTTCTATTTTGGTTGCGATTAGTGGAGTCAGTAGTGTCCATGTCTTCTTCCGATGTATAGGCCGATTGTTGTGGGTTTTCCTGTTTATTTAAGTGCGCGCGGAGGTCGTCATAGTTGGTGATTTTCCTATTTGGCTGTGTTTCAGTGTTAGTTGAGGTTTACGGAGTGTTGTTTGTTGTTTGCATTGATGTTGTAGGTTTAGGTTGTTGTTGGAGGGTTCTAGATCATAAATGCTTAGTGCGGTTTTGAAATCGACTCTTTCTATTGTTTTAATGGATACGATTTCTTTCTGCTTGATGAATGTTGGGCATTGTTTGTCGAGTGGGGAGTGATTCTTTTGAATGTTGGCGTTGTGTTTACAATTTGAGCAGGACTTTGGATTGGTACAATTTTCGTCGTCTGGGGTGTGGGGTTCCGAACAATTGTTGCATACTTTAAGGCTTTTGCAGTATTTGAGTGGGTGTCCAAATCTTTGGCAGTTTCGGCATTTGAGAGGTCTAGGTATATGAGGACGTACATGGACACGTTCATATCCTATCATTATTGTTGATGGTAGTGTTGTTGTTGCAAATGTTAAGATTGACAGACCAGATTCCTGTAGGAGGTTGTTGAATTGAAAGATTGCGAGCTTAGTTCTTTTAGTATGTCTTCTTTTTCTATGTTACGTAGGTCGTTAGAGTATATAACTGCATTAGAGGTGTTGAGTGTTTTGTGTTCGGATGAGCTGATAAGGAAGTTGTGGAATTGGGTAAGCCTGAGCAGTCTTTGTGCTTGGATTACGCCTTTGGTTTTAACTAATAGCTTTCCGTCTCTGGTTTTTTTGACCGATTCAACTTCACCACCGCATTGGTAATCAATTACTTTCTTGATAATGAAGGGAGACACATTTTTAAAAGATTGGTTATCTTGGCGAGAAATTATGATATATTTAGGTTCAATTAATGCATTTTTATCCCATAGTACTGGGTTCCTTAGGTCCGGTGGTCGCATTGCTTGTTCACTTGGGATGGGAAAATAATATGAAACAAATTATAGCTTCGGTGTTCCTTAACATATCACTTCCTACGCTTGGAAATAACATTTTTATACCCCTGCAGAGGGTACATTGATTTCAGTCAGAAGTTTGCAACGCAGTGAAGGAGATGTTTCCGACCCCATAAAGTATATATATTCTTGATCAGCATCACTAGACGAGTTGATCTAGCCATGTCCGTCTGTCCGTCCGTTTCTACGCAAACTAGTCTCTCAGTTTTAAAGCTATCGGGCTGAAACTTTCCCAAAAGTCTTATATCTTTTGCAGGTAGTATATAAGTCGGAACCAGCCGGATCGGACAACTATATCTTATAGCTCCCATAGGAATAATCGGAAAAAGAAATGTAAAAAAATTATATCTTTGGTGTTTTTTAACATATTACCTTCTTTCCTTGGAAATAACATTTTTTAATTAGTTTTGAATTTAGAATTAAATTTTATCAAAATCGCAAGACTATATCATATAGCTGCCATAGGAACGATCGTAAAATTGGTGGGAAAATAATATGAAACAAAAATTTAGCTTCGGTGTTCCTTAACATATAACCTCCTACGCTTGGAAATAACATTTTTTAATTAGTTCAGAATTTCGAGTTTAATTTGATCAAAATCGGACGACTATATCATATAGCTGCCATAGGAACGATCGTAAAATTGGTGGAAAAATAATATGAAACAAATTATAGCTTCGGTGTTCCTTAACATATAACCTCCTACGATTGGAAATACAATTTTTTAATTAATTCTGAATTTCGAATTGAATTTTATCAAAATCGGACGACTTTATCATATAGCTGCCATAGGAACGATCGTAAAATCGGTGGGAAAATAATATGAAACAAATTATAGCTTCGGTGTTCCTTAACATATAACCTCCCACGCTTGGAAATAACATTTTTTAATTAGTTCTGAGTTTCGAGTTTAATTTTATCAAAAGCGGACGACTATATCAAATAGCTGCCATAGGAACGATCGTAAAATCGGTGGAAAAATAATATGAAACACATTATAGTTTCGGTGTTCCTTAACATATAACCTCCTACACTTGGAAATAACATTTTTTAATTAGTTCTAAATTTCGAATTTCATTTTATCAAAATCGGACGACTATATCATATAGCTGCCATAGGAACGATCGTAAAATTGGTGGGAAAATAATATGAAACAAATTATAGCTTCGGTGTTCCTTAACATATAACCTCTTAAGTTTGGAAATGACATTTTTATACCCTTGCAGAGGGTATAATGATTTCAGTCAGAAGTTTGCAACGCAGTGAAGGAGACGTTTCCGACCCCATAAAGTATATATATTCTTGATCAGCATCATTAGAAGAGTCGATCTAGCCATGTCCGTCTGTCCGTCCGTTTCTACGCAAACTAGTCTCTCAGTTTTAACGCTTTCGGGCTGAAACTTTCCCAAAGTCTTATATCTATTGCAGGTAGTATAAAAGTCGGAACCAGCCGGATCGGACAACTATATCTTATAGCTCCCATAGGAATAATCGGAAAAAAAATGTAAAAAATTATATCTTTGGTGTTTTTTAACATATTACCTTCTTTCCTTGGAAATAACATTTTTTAAATAGTTTTGAATTTCGAATTAAATTTTATCAAAATCGGAAGACTATATCATATAGCTGCCATAGGAACGATCGTAAAATTGGTGAGAAAATAATATGAAACAAATTATAGCTTCGGTGTTCCTTAACATATAACCTCCTACGCTTGGAAATACATTTTTTTATTAGTTCTGAGTTCCGAATTAGATTTTATCAAAATCGGACGACTATATCATATAGCTGCCATAGGAACGATCGTAAAATCGGTGGGAAAATAATATGAAACAAAATATAGCTTCGGTGTTCCTTAACATATAACCTCTTACGCTTGGAAATAACATTTTTTAATTAGTTCAGAATTTCGAGTTTAATTTTATCAAAATCGGACGACTATATCATATAGCTGCCATAGGAACGATCGTAAAATCGGTGGGAAAATAATATGAAACAAAATATAGCTTCGGTGTTCCTTAACATATAACCTCCTACGCTTGGAAATACAATTTTTTAATTAGTTCTGAATTTCGAATTAAATTTTATCAAAATCGGACGACTTTATCATATAGCTGCCATAGGAACGATCGTAAAATTGGTGGGAAAATAATATAAAACAAATTACAGCTTCGGTGTTCCCTAACATATAACCTCCTACGCTTGGAAATAACATTTTTATACCCTTGCAGAGGGTTGATTTCAGTCAGAAGTTTGCAACGCAGTGAAGGAGACGTTTCCGACCCCATAAAGTATATATATTCTTGATCAGCATCACTAGACGAGTCGATCTAGCCATGTCCGTCTGTCCGTCCGTTTCTACGCAAACTAGTCTCTCAGTTTTAACGCTTTCGGGCTGAAACTTTCCCAAAGTCTTATATCTATTGCAGGTAGTATAAAAGTCGGAACCAGCCGGATCGGACAACTATATCTTATAGCTCCCATAGGAATAATCTGAAAAAAAATGTAAAAAGTTATATCTTTGGTGTTTATTAACATATTACCTTCTTTCCTTGGAAATAACATTCTTTAAATAGTTTTGAATTTCGAATTAAATTTTATCAAAATCGGACGACTATATCATATAGCTGCCATAGGAACGATCGTAAAATCGGTGGGAAAATAATATGAAACAAAATTTAGTTTCGGTGTTTGTTAACATATAACCTCCTACGCTTGGAAATAACATTTTTTAATTAGTTCTGAATTTCGAGTTTAATTTTATCAAAATCGGACTACTATATCATTAGCTGCCATAGGAACGATCGTAAAATTGGTGGAAAAATAATATGAAACAAATTATAGCTTCGGTGTTCCTTAACATATAACTTCCTTCGCTTAGAAATAACATTTTTTAGTTAGTTCTGAATTTCGAATTAAATTTTATCAAAATCGGACGACTATATCATATAGCTGCAATGGGAACGATCGTAAAATCGGTGGGAAAATAATATGAAACACATTATAGCTTCGGTGTTCCTTAACATATAACCTCCTCCGCTTGGAAATAACATTTTTTAAGTAGTTCTGAATTTCAAATTAAATTTTATCAAAATCGGACGACTATATTATATAGCTGCCATAGGAACGATCGTAAAATCGGTGGGAAAATAATATGAAACAAATTATAGCTTCGGTGTTTTTTAACATATAACCTCCTACGCTTGGATATAACATTTTTCTTTTCATTCTGAATTTCGAATTTAATTTTATCAAAAACTGACTACTATATCATTTAACTTCCAAAGGAACGATCGTAAAATTGGTGGGAAAATAATATGAAACAAAATATAGCTTCGGTGTTTTTATACCCTTGCAGAGGGTATATTGATTTCAGTCAGAAGTTTGCAACGCAGTGAAGGAGACGTTTCCGACCCCATAAAGTATATATATTCTTGATCAGCATGACTAGACGAGTCGATCTAGCCATGTCCGTCTGTCCGTCTGTCCGTCTGTCCGTCTGTCCGTCCGTTTCTACGCAAACTAGTCTCTCAGTTTTAAAGCTATCGGGCTGAAACTTTCCCAAAAGTCTTATATCTTTTGCAGGTAGTATATAAGTCGGAACCAGCCGGATCGGACAACTATATCTTATAGCTCCCATAGGAATAATCGGACAAAAAAATTAAAAAAAATGATATCTTTGGTGTTTTTTAGCCTATAACCTACTAAGCTTGGAAATAACATTTTTTAATAAGTTTTGAATTTTGAATTAAATTTAATCGAAATCGGACGACTATATCATATAGCTACCATAGGAACGATCGGAAAATTTGTGGAAAAATAATATGAAACAAATTATAGCTTCGGTGTTTTTCAACATATAACCTCCAACGCTTGGAAATAACATTTTTTAGTTAGTTCTGAATTTCGAAATTAATTTTATCAAAATCGGACGACTGTAACACATAGCTGCCATAGGAACGATCGGAAAATTGGTAGGAAAATAATATGAAACAAATTATAGCTTCGGTGTTTTTTAACATATAACCTCCTACGCTTGGAAATAACATACTTTAATTAGTTCTGAATTTCGAATTTAATTTTATCAAAATCGGACGACTATATCATATAGCTGCCATAGGAACGATCGGAAAATTGGTAGTAAAATAATATAAAACCAATTATTGCTTCGGTGTTTTTTGACATATTATCTTGTACTATTGGGAATATCATTTTTTGTGTTTTTAAATTTAATAATTTAAGCTGCAAGGGTATATAAGCTTCGGCTTGCCGAAGCTAACTTCCTTTCTTGTTTAACATATAACCTCCTAAGCTTGGAAATAAAATTTTTAATTAGTTCGGAATTTCGAATTTAATTTTATCAAAATCGGACGACTATATCATATAGCTGCCATAGGAACGATCTTAAAATCGGTGGGAAAATAATATGAAACACATTATAGCTTCGGTGTTCCTTAACATATAACCTCTTACGCTTGGAAATAGCATTTTTTAATTAGTTCTGAATTTCGAAATAAATTTTTTCAAAATCGGACGACTATATCATATAGCTGCCATAGGAACGATCGTAAAATCGGTGGGAAAATAATATGAAACACATTATAGTTTCGGTGTTCCTTAACATATAACCTCCTACACTTGGAAATAACATTTTTTAATTAGTTCTAAATTTCGAATTTATTTTTATCAAAATCGGACGACTATATCATATAGCTGCCATAGGAACGATCGTAAAATTGGTGGGAAAATAATATGAAACAAATTATAGCTTCGGTGTTCCTTAACATATAACCTCTTAAGTTTGGAAATGACATTTTTATACCCTTGCAGTGAAGGAGACGTTTCCGACCCCATAAAGTATATATATTCTTGATCAGCATCACTAGACGAGTCGATCTAGCCATGTCCGTCTGTCTTGTTTCTTGTGTTTCATATTATTTTCCCACCAATTTTACGATCGTTCCTATGGCAGCTATATGATATAGTTGTCCGATTTTGATAAAATTTAATTCGAAATTCAGAACTAATTAAAAAATGTTATTTCTAAGCGTAGGAGGTTATATGTTAAGGAACACCGAAGCTATAATTTGTTTCATATTATTTTTCCACCAATTTTACTATCGTTCCTATGGCAGCTAATGATATAGTCGTCCGATTTTGATAAAATTTAATTCGGAATTCAAAACTAATTAAAAAATGTTATTTCCAAGCTTAGGAGGTTATATGCTTAAAAACACCAAAGATATAATTTTTATACCCTTGCAGAGGGTATATTGATTTCAGTCAGAAGTTTGCAACGCAGTGAAGGAGACGTTTCCGACCCCATAAAGTATATATATTCTTGATCAGCATGACTAGACGTGTCGATCTAGCCATGTCCGTCTGTCCGTCTGTCCGTCTGTCCGTCTGTCCGTCTGTCCGTCTGTCCGTCTGTCCGTCCGTTTCTACGCAAACTAGTCTCTCAGTTTTAAAGCTATCCGGCTGAAACTTTCCCAAAAGTCTTATATCTTTTGCAGGTAGTATATAAGTCGGAACCAGCCGGATCGGACAACTATATCTTATAGCTCCCATAGGAATAATCGGACAAAAAAATGAAAAAAAATTATATCTTTGGTGTTTCTTAGCATATAAACTCCTAAGCTTGGAAATAACAATTTTTAAATAATTTTGAATTTTGAATTAAATTTTATCGAAATCGGACGACTATATCATATAGCTGCCATAGGAACGATCGGAAAATTTGTGGAAAAATAATATGAAAAAAATTATATCTTCGGTGTTTTTCAACATATAACCTCCAACGCTTGGAAATAACATTTTTTAATTAGTTCTGAATTTCGAATTAAATTTTATCAAAATCGGACGACTATGTCATATAGCTGCCATAGGAACGATCGCAAAATTGGTAGGAAAATAATATGAAACAAATTATAGCTTCGGTGTTTTTTAACATATAACCTCCTACGCTTGGAAAAAACATTTTTTAATTAGTTCTGAGTTTCGAATTTAATTTTATCAAAATCGGACGACTATATCATATAGCTGCCATAGGAACGATCGGAAAATTGGTAGGAAAATAATATGAAACAAATTATAGCTTCGGTGTTTTTTGACATATTATCTTATACTATTGGGAATATCATTTTTTGTGTTTTTAAATTTAATAATTATAGCTGCAAGGGTATATAAGCTTCGGCTTGCCGAAGCTAACTTCCTTTCTTGTTTTTAATTTGTTTTTCCGATTATTCCTATGGGAGCTATAAGATATAGTTGTCCGATCCGGCTGGTTCCGACTTATATACTACCTGCAAAAGATATAAGACTTTTGGGAAAGTTTAAGCGCGATAGCTTTAAAACTGAGAGACTAGTTTGCGTAGAAACGGACGGACAGACGGACAGACGGACTAGATCGACTCGTCTAGTCATGCTGATCAAGAATATATGTACTTTATGGGGTCGGAAACGTCTCCTTCACTGCGTTGCAAACTTCTGACTGAAATCAATATACCCTCTGAAAGGATATAAAAATGTCATTTCCAAGCTTAATAGGTTTTATGTTAAAACAAGAAAGGAAGTTAGCTTCGGCAAGCCAAAGCTTATGTACCCTTGCAGCTTTAATTATTAAATTTAAAAACACAAAAAATGATATTCCCAATGGTATAAGATAATATGTCAAAAAACACCGAAGCTATAATTTGTTTCATATTATTTTCCTACCAATTTTCCGATCGTTCCTATGGCAGCTTTATGATATAGTCGTCCGATTTTGATAAAATTAAATTCGAAATTCAAAACTAATTGAAAAATATTATTTCCAAGCTTAGGAGGTTATATGCTAAAAAACACCAAAGATATAATTTTTTTTAAATTTTTTTGTCCGATTATTCCTATGGGAGCTATAAGATATAGTTGTCCGATCCGGCTGGTTCCGACTTATATACTACATGCAAAGGATATAAGACTTTTGGGAAAGTTTCAGCCCGATAGCTTTAAAACTGAGAGACTAGTTTGCGTAGAAACGGACGGACAGACGGACATGGCTAGATCGACTCGTCTAGTCATGCTGATCAAGAATATATATACTTTATGGGGTCGAAAACGTCTCCTTCACTGCGTTGCAAACTTCTGACTGAAATCAATATACCCTCTGAAAGGGTATATAAATGTCATTTCCAAGCTTAAGAAGTTTTATGTTATAAAAAAACACCTAAGCTATAATTTGTTTCATTTTATTTTCCCACCAATTTTCCGATCGTTCCTATGGCAGCTATATGATATAGTCGTCCGATTTTGATAAAATTAAACTGGACATTCAGAACTAATTAAAAAATGTTATTTCCAAGCGTAGGAGGTTATATGTTAAAAAAACACCGAAGCTATAATTTGTTTCATATTATTTTTCTACCAATTTTCCGATCGTTCCTATGGCAGCTATATGATATAGTCGTCCGATTTTGATAAAATTAAATTCGAAATTCAGAACTAATTAAAAATTTTATTTCCAAGCGTAGGAGGTTATATGTTAAACAAGGAAGAACGCTATAGTCGAGTACCTCGACTATCAGATACCCGTTACTCAGGTAAAGGGACCAAAGGAAAATGGAGATATGCAAGCAGCAAATGCGCCACCTACCGGCGGTAGACAGATTTAAGCGTTGTGGGCGTTAGAGTGGGCGTGGCAAAGGTTTTTTTAAATCAATCGATAGGTATTGACAAGACCAATACATTTCAGTTAAAATTTTTTATCTAGCATGCAACATGGTGGGCGCCACAGATTTTGGCGGTTTGTGGGCGTTAAAGTGGGCGTGGCATATTCGCGTAACAAACTTGCTCTGCGCTCAAGCCTACGGAATCTAAATCTGAAATCCCGTTTCTCTATCTTGGATATTTTCCGAGATATCCGCGTTCATATTTACGATTTTTTGAAGTTTGTGGGCGGTTTGTGGGCGTTAAAGTGGGCGTGGCAAACTTTTTTTTAGATCAATCGATAGGTATTGATGAAAACAATACATTTCAGTTAAAATCTTTGTTTTAGCATTAAAACTGTAGGAGCCACAGTTTTGGGCGGTTTGTGGGCGTTAGAGTGGGCGTGGCACTCTTCTGAAACAAACTTGCGCTGCGCAGGAATCTCAGGAATCTGCATGCTTAATCCCAGTATTGCAGCTCTTATAGTTTCCGAGATCTCAGCGTTCATACGGACAGACTGACAGACGGACATGGCTAGATCGACTCGGCTACTGATCCTGATCAAGAATATATATACTTTATGGGGTCGGAAACGCTTCCTTCTGCCTGTTACATACTTTTCGACGAATCTAGTATACCCTTTTACTCTACGAGTAACGGGTATAAAAAAACACCGAAGCTATAATTTGTTTCATATTATTTTTCGACCAATTTTACGATCGTTCCTATGGCAGCTAATGATATAGTCGTCCGATTTTGATAAAATTAAACTCGAAATTCAGAACTAATTAAAAAATGTTATTTCCAAGCGTAGGAGGTTATATGTTAAGGAACACCGAAGCTATAATTTGTTTCATATTATTTTCCCACCGATTTTACTATCGTTCCTATGGCAGCTATATAATATAGTCTTCCGATTTTGATAAAATTTAATTTGAAATTCAGAACTACTTAAAAAATGTTATTTCCAAGCGTAGGAGGTTATATGTTAAGGAACACCGATTCTATAATGTGTTTCATATTATTTTCCCACCGATTTTACGATTGTTCCCATGGCAGCTATATGATATAGTTGTCCAATTTTGATAAAATTAAATTCGAAATTCAGAACTAATTAAAAAATGTTATTTCCAAGCGTAGGAGGTTATATGTTAAGGAACACCGAAGCTATAATTTGTTTCATATTATTTTTCCACCAATTTTACGATCGTTCCTATGGCAGCTAATGATATAGTCGTCCGATTTTGATAAAATTAAACTCGAAATTCAGAACTAATTAAAAAATGTTATTTCCAAGCGTAGGAGGTTATATGTTAAGGAACACCGAAGCTATATTTTGTTTCATATTATTTTCCCACCGATTTTACGATCGTTCCTATGGCAGCTATATGATATAGTCGTCCGATTTTGATAAAATTTAATTCGAAATTCAGAACTAATTAAGAAATGCTATTTCCAAGCGTAGGAAGTTATATGTTAAGGAACACCGAAGCTATATTTTGTTTCATATTATTTTCCCACCGATTTTACGATCGTTCCTATGGCACCTATATGATATAGTCGTCCGATTTTGAAAAAATTTAATTCGAAATTCAGAACTAATTAAAAAATGCTATTTCCAAGCGCAGGAGGTTATATGTTAAGGAACACCGAAGCTATAATGTGTTTCATATTATTTTCCCACCAATTTTACGATCGTTCCCATAACAGCTATATGATATAGTCGTCCGATTTTGATAAAATTTAATTCGAAACTCAGAACTAATTAAAAAATGTTATTTCTAAGCGAAGGAGGTTATATGTTAAGGAACACCGAAGCTATAATTTGTTTCATATTATTTTTCCACCAATTTTACGATCGTTCCTATGGCAGCTAATGATATAGTCGTCCGATTTTGATAAAATTGAACTCGAAATTCAGAACTAATTAAAAAATGCTATTTCCAAGCGCAGGAGGTTATATGTTAAGGAACACCGAAGCTATATTTTGATTCATATTATTTTCCCACCAATTTTACGATCGTTCCTACGGCAGCTATATGATATAGTCGTCCGATTTTGATAAAATTTAATTCGAAATTCAAAACTAATTAAAAAATGTTATTTCCAAGCGTAGGAGGTTATATGTTAAAAAACACCGAAGCTTTAATTTGTTTCATATTATTTTCCTACCAATTTTCCGATCGTTCCTATGGCAGCTATATGATATAGTCGTCCGATTTCGATAAAATTTAATTCAAAATTCAAAACTAATTAAAAAATGTTATTTCCAAGCGTAGGAGGTTATATGTTAAGGAACACCGAAGCTATAATTTGTTTCATATTATTTTTCCACCAATTTTACGATCGTTCCTATGGCAGCTAATGATATAGTCGTCCGATTTTGATAAAATTAAACTCGAAATTCAGAACTAATTAAAAAATGTTATTTCCAAGCGTAGGAGGTTATATGTTAACAAACACCGAAACTAAATTTTGTTTCATATTATTTTCCCACCGATTTTACGATCGTTCCTATGGCAGCTATATGATATAGTCGTCCGATTTTGATAAAATTTAATTCGAAATTCAGAACTAATTAAAAAATGATATTTCCAAGCGTAGGAGGTTAAATGTTAAGGAACACCGAAGCTATGTTTTGTTTCATATTATTTTCCTACCGATTTTACGATCGTTCCTATGGCAGCTATATGATATAGTCGTCCGATTTTGAAAAAATTTAATTCGAAATTCAGAACTAATTAAAAAATGCTATTTCCAAGCGTAGGAGGTTATATGTTAAGGAACACCGAAGCTATAATGTGTTTCATATTATTTTCCCACCGATTTTACGATCGTGCCTATGGCAGCTATATGATATAGTCGTCCGATTTTGATAAAATTTAATTCGAAATTCAAAACTAATTAAAAAATGTTATTTCCAAGCGTAGGAGGTTATATGTTAAAAAACACCGAAGCTTTAATTTGTTTCATATTATTTTCCTACCAATTTTCCGATCGTTCCTATGGCAGCTATATGATATAGTCGTCCGATTTTGATAAAATTAAATTCGAAATTCAGAAGTTATTAAAAAATGTTATTTCCAAGCGTTGGAGATTATATGTTGAAAAACACTGAAGCTATAATTTGTTTCATATTATTTTTCCAAAAATTTTCCGATCGTTCCTATGGCAGCTATATGATATAGTCGTCCGATTTCGATAAAATTTAATTCAAAACTCAAAACTAATTAAAAAATGTTATTTCCAAGCTTAGGAGGTTATATGCTAAAAAACACCAAAGATATAATTTTTTTTAATTTGTTTTTCCGATTATTCCTATGGGAGCTATAAGATATAGTTGTCCGATCCGGCTGGTTCCGACTTATATACTACCTGCAAAAGATATAAGACTTTTGGGAAAGTTTTAGCGCGATAGCTTTAAAACTGAGAGACTAGTTTGCGTAGAAACGGACGGACAGGCGGACATGTCTAGATCGACTCGTCTAGTCATGCTGATCAAGAATAAATATACTTTATGTGGTCGGAAACGTCTCCTTCACTGCGTTGCAAACTTCTGACTGAAATCAATATACCCTCTGAAAGGGTATAAAAATGTCATTTCCAAGCTTAAGAGGTTTTATGTTAAAACAAGAAAGGAAGTTAGCTTCGGCAAGCCGAAGCTTATATACCCTTGCAGCTATAATTATTAAATTTAAAAACGCAAAAAATGATATTCCCAATAGTATAAGATAATATGTCAAAAAACACCGAAGCTTTAATTTGTTTCATATTATTTTCCTACCAATTTTCCGATCGTTCCTATGGCAGCTATATGATATAGTCGTCCGATTTTGATAAAATTAAATTCGAAATTCAGAACTAATTAAAAAATCTTATTTCCAAGCGTAGGAGGTTATATGTTAAAAAACACCGAAGCTTTAATTTGTTTCATTTTATTTTCCTACCAATTTTCCGATCGTTCCTATGGCAGCTATATGATATAGTCGTCCGATTTTGATAAAATTAAATTCGAAATTCAGAAGTAATTAAAAAATGTTATTTCCAAGCGTTGGAGGTTATATGTTGAAAAACACTGAAGCTATAATTCGTTTCATATTATTTTTCCACAAATTTTCCGATCGTTCCTATGGCAGCTATATGATATAGTCGTCCGATTTCGATAAAATTTAATTCGAAATTCAAAACTAATTAAAAAATGTTATTTCCAAGCTTAGGAGGTTATATGCTAAAAAACACCAAAGATATAATTTTTTTTTAGTTTTTTTGTCCGTTTATTCCTATGGGAGCTATAAGACATAGTTGTCCGATCCGGCTGGTTCCGACTTATATACTACCTGCAAAAGATATAAGACTTTTGGGAAAGTTTCAGCCCGATAGCTTTAAAACTGAGAGACTAGTTTGCGTAGAAACGGACGGACAGACGGACAGACGGACATGGCTAGATCGACTCGTCTAGTCATGCTGATCAAGAATATATATACTTTATGGGGTCGGAAAGGTCTCCTTCACTGCGTTGCAAACTTCTGACCGAAATCAATATACCCTCTGCAAGGGTATAAAAAAACACCGAAGCTATAATTTGTTTCATATTATTTTCCCACCAATTTTCCGATCGTTCCTATGGCAGCTATATGATATAGTCGTCCGATTTTGATAAAATTAAATTCGAAATTCCGAACTAATTAATGTAGGGTTATGATATATTCCCCCAAAGTTAAACACCAACACACATATATATGTACTTCTAGTCTTTATTTTATAATTTCGTCTGTTCAGGATCACGGTCGGCGTTCAACTGCCCTCGCTCTCAGCTCACGATCCGCATCAACCCCCGACTCATTGGGAGAGTGTGAGAGCGATGAGAGAGATAGAGAACAGTGAGCGGCATCGTACAACAACAACAACTTATTCTTAGAACTTACACGAATGATCTAGAAGGAATACATTAACATACACATACATACATACTACGACGTAGCAATCCTGCTACAATTCGGCCGTCCTGACATTTTAAGATCCCCTGATCTTGTGTTAATTTACAATTGATTTCGGCTTATATTTATCTTAGTTTCTATAATTTAGTTTTGTATTTACAAATTCTTAGATATATTTACAACTTTATTTTCGTTTTCCAATCCAATGCTTAATATTTTGGCTACTCCAGACACCTTGATAAGGGCAACGCGATAATTGAAAACCTTCAACATCTTTTATCAAGTATCTATCATTTCTCAAAACTTTATCTATAACATAAGGACCCTTGTGTTTAGGTATTAGCTTTCTTGCAACTCCTACTGAGCTATCAAAATTTTTTACCATAATATAGTCTCCAACTTTGCACTCCGAACTCTTTGTCCTTTTTTCATTGTATCTCTGTTCGTTGTCTTTTTGTAATTTTCTTTGCGCTTCTGAACCATCTCTTCTAATTTTGTCTAAATCTCTAACATCACTAACATTATCTAATTCTTCTAACTTTTGTCTCAATTCATCAATAACTTTTCCTTTCTGCTCGATTCCAAACAACATTTTACTTGGCATTTGTGCTATGCTTCTTTGCTTCGTGTTGTTTAATGAAAACTCAACATCTTCCACAACTGTGTCCCAATGCATTTTCTGTTCTGGATCTGCTAATTTAGCTATCATTGGTCCCACAATTCTATTAATCCTTTCTACTTGTCCATTGGCTTGAGGTGACCCAGTCGCAATTTTGACATGTTTAATATTACATTCTTCCATAAATTTTCCAAAATCTTCCGACGAAAAACAGCTTCCCCTATCCGAAACTATACAAGTTGGTCTGCTGTAAGACCTAAAGTAGTCTTTCAATGCTATAATTACTTCCTTTGTGTTCGTCGTTTTTGTTGCATATAGCCTAACAAATTTAGTAAATCCATCTATAACCACAAAGAGATGTTTCTTTGCTCTTCCAGTATCAACCGGTCCATAATGATCAATATGTATAATTTCGAATGGCACATTTCCTTTTGGTATACTGTGCAACAGTCCTTCCCCTTTCCCTGACTTTGGCGAATATGCTACACATCTTATACAATTTTCAATATGTCTAACCACTTTCTCTTTCATATTCGAAAACCAATACGTCCTAACAATAGCATCCATAACTTTATCTCTTCCTAAATGACCTAATTCATTGTGATATTTGTATAATATCTTTTCCTCCATTTCTTCTGGAACACAAAATAATAACTTTCCATCATTCGACTTTCTATATATAACTCCATTCCTCATCTCAAACATTTTATCTTCCTCATTTTCTAACTTTTTTCTAACATCTTTTAATTTTTCATCTTTCGCTTGACAATTAATTAAATTATCTTCAAAGCTGTTCGTTTCTACTACCATTATATTTGTATTTCTACTTAACGCGTCAACATGTTGCATAAGTTTTCCCGATTTATGAACTAATTCAAAGTCATATTCTAGCAATTCTAATGCCCACCGTGCAATACGGGGGTTTAACTCAATTCTATTTAACGTCAACGTCAGTGAGTTACAATCTGTGACTATTCTAAATCGTCTACCCTGCACATAAATTCTAAATCTTCTAAGAGCGTAAATTATTGCTAACGTTTCCAGTTCAAAACAAGGAAGAACGCTATAGTAGAGTACCTCGACTATCAGATACCCGTTACTCAGCTAAAGGGACCAAAGGAAAGTGGAGATATGCAAGCAGCAAATGCGCCACCTACCGGCGGTAGACAGATTTAAGCGTTGTGGGCGTTAGAGTGGGCGTGGCAAAGTTTTTTTTTAATCAATCGATAGGTATTGACGAGACCAATACATTTCAGTTAAAATTTTTTATCTAGCACGAAAAATGTGGGCGCCACAGGCTTGGGCGGTTTGTGGGCGTTAGAGTGGGCGTGGCATATTCGCGTGACAAACTTGCGCTGCGCTCAAGCCTACGGAATCTAAATCTGAAATCCCATTTCTCTATCTTTGATATTTTCCGAGATATCCGCGATCATATTTACGATTTTTTGAAGTTTGTGGGCGGTTTGTGGGCGTTAAAGCAGGCGTGGCAAACTTTTTTTGGGGTCAATCGATAGGTATTGATGAGAACAATGCATTTCAGTTAAAATTTTTGTTCTAGCATCAAAACTGTAGGAGCCACAGTTTTGGGCGGTTTGTGGGCGTTAGAGTGGGCGTGGCACTTTTCTGAAACAAACTTGCGCTGCGCAGGAATCTCAGGAATCTGCATGCCTAATCTCAGTATTGTTGCTCTTATAGTTTCCGAGATCTCAGCGTTCATACGGACAGACGGACAGACGGACAGACGGACAGACGGACAGACGGACAGACGGACAGACGGACATGGCTAGATCGACTCGGCTAGTGATCCTGATCAAGAATATATATACTTTATGGGGTCGGAAACGCTTCCTTCTGCCTGTTACATACTTTCCGACGAATCTAGTATACCCTTTTACTCTACGAGTAACGGGTATAACTATGATACTTTGCTTCGTCTTTTGTTGTTGCTTTCGAAAAATAAAATATTGGATGAAGCTTTTTATCCTCTTTTCTTTGCAGCAAAACTGCTCCAAAACCTTGTGCACTGGCGTCTGTATGCAATTCTACCTCGTCCTTGTAATAATATAATCCTAACACTGGAGCTTCCACCAACTTTTTCTTAAGCATTTCAAAACATTGCAATTCCTTTTCTTCAAATACAAATTCTTTATCCTTTTTTAACAATTCATATAGAGGTTTAGCGATCATCGAAAAATCTTTAATGAATTTTCTAAAATACGAACACAAACCCAGAAAGCTTCTAACACCGTGTACTTTGTCTGGAACGGGAAAATCTCGAACAGCTTCTATTCCTTTGTCATTAGCCTGTATTCCTTTGCTAGTTACCAAAAATCCTAAGTATTGTACACTTGATTGTAGAAACTCACACTTGTCCATTCTTAATTCTAGTTTGTTCCTTGCTAATCGATCAAAAACTTCTCTAAGAACACTTAAATGTTCTTGCATTTCTTTACTCGCAATCATGATATCGTCCATGTATATAACTACCTTACCATCCCTTATCATGTCTGCAAAAATCTTATTGATAAATCGTTGAAACACCGCTGGTGCATTCTTCAGCCCCATTGGCATCCGCATAAACTCAAATTGTCCTAAAGGCGTCATAAATGAGGTATATTTTATCGATTCACTATCCACAAACACATGAAAGTAGCCATGCTTTAAATCTAATTTTGAAAATATTGTTTTATTTACTAATGTATCTAATAAATCGTCAATCAAAGGTAACGGATAATTATCTTTCACCATAGTCTTGTTAAGCTTTCGGTAATCTACACATAGTCGTAAGTCGCCTGACTTCTTTTTAACTAACACTATTGGAGATGCATACTCAGATTCACTTGGCCTTATAATTCCTTCACTTAAGTATTCTTCTAATATCACCTGTAATTTTTCTTTCTCTGTGTAAGCTAAGCGTCTGGGTGAACAACTGAAAGGTTTTGAGTCCTCTAATCTTAATTTCATTTCGCATCTAACCTCCGGTTCCTTTGGCCTTTCTTTATTTACATAACAACTTTCTACCATCCTAACAAACTGACACCTAACATTATAATTCACATGTATGTATGTATGTATGTATTCTACACTTTCATCCGTTAAATTTATATTAAATAATTCCTTTTCCACAAGATTTATTTCCGGCTCAACATAATTTTTATTCGTAACTTCTTCTTTATCCCTGATTTTACTAAAAATTTCTTTAATTGTTTCCCTGCTGTCCCTAATTCCATGATTAACATCGCAAAAAAATTGTATTTTTATCCCTAACATTACTAACAACATCGCTAATTATTTGCTTTTCATCACTAACATCATCGCTAACTATCTGTTTTTCATCACTAACATCATCGCTAACTATCTGCTTTTCATCACTAACATCATCGCTAACTATCTGCTTTTCATTACTAACATCATCGCTAACTATCTGCTTTTCATCACTAACATCATCGCTAACTATCAGCTTTTCATTACTAACATCATCGCTAACTATCTGCTTTTCATCACTAACATCAGAAGGATTTTCAATATTCTCAACTGTAACCATTTTCAAAGTGTCAAGGCTTAAATTTAGATTACAAGCATCCATAAAATCTCGTCCCAAGATTACATCATAACTCATAGATTCGTTTGCCACAATAACTAAATTAAAATGTATTTTATCTAAATTTTTCATAACATAACATAATACTTTTCCATGCGTTTTTAGGTAACTTTTGTTTAAACCGTAATATGAACTTAAAACTGGTAATTTTGAAATGTCTTTGGGTACTTTGGATATTTTGATAAATGAAATCGGACTTCCTGTATCTATGAGGCATTCTGCAATTAACCTGGTATTTGATTCATCTACAAAATTAATTTCAACATATCTTACATAATTATTTTCGCCCTCGTTCATGTTTTTATTGTTAAAGCATTTCGCAACAAAATGTCCCCTCTTACCGCACGCATAGCACGATCCTTTCTCCCGCTTCGACTTCCTGCACTCGTATGCCCAATGCCCTTTTGCATTGCAATTGAAACAGCGAGTCTTCTTGCTGTCCTTGGGACCCGTTGATGTCGTCGGCCTGCCAACTCCATATGATTTTGGCAAGCTTACATCCGCAAACGCTCTCTTAATGTGCCCAATATCCACAAAGCATTGAATATGCGCCTGATTACGTAGCCCTTGATTGGGAATTCCTTCGATGATGCAGCTCAACATTTCATCAGCATCAATATTAATCCCTTGAGCAAGCATTATCTTGTCGTCGACATAACTCCCAAAAGTTTCGCTTTGTTTCCATTTGCGACCTTCGAATTTGCGTCTTATCTCCAACTTCGATGATTTTCCGCCAAACGTTGAAATCAGCTCTGCAGTCAAGCCATCCAACGGTAGCAACACGCGGTCTGAATTTGCGTGCAGCCACTCATAAGCGTTTCCTTTAATTTTGCTCACCATTAGCATTTTCTCGAATTTTCCACCTATTCCATAAATCTTCGCGATATTATGCATTCGAGTAGTCCATTTGCAGGCACACGACTCGCCAGCAAACTCTCTCAACACCTGTGTTGCCATACTCAACGAGACGCCGATGCTCTCGTTAAAGTTTTCCACCACCGCAACGTTGCCGTTTTTCACCTTACGTTCGCTGCTCTTTGCGTTCCTAGAATTCTCTCCAGCCTGGTTGTGCATGTCGTCTTCTGTATAGTTTTCGTTCCGTTTGCTTCTAATTCTGAGAATGCTGCCAGCAATTTCGTCATTCCTTTCACCATCTTCGCCGTCCTCTTCGTCGTAACTCTCAATGCTGCCGTCTTCGCCGTTACTTTTGTCGCCGTCTTCTTCGTCGTAACTCTGGATGCCGCCGTCTTTGCCGTTACTTTTGTCTCCGTCTTTGCTGTTACTTTTGTCGCCGCCTTCTTTCTGGATGGTTCCGCCGCCTTCTTTCTGGATAGTTCCGCCGCCTTCTTTCTGGATAGTTCCGCCGCCGTCTTCGAAATTCTCGTCGCTTCTGTCTTCGCCTTTACTTTTGTCGCCGTCTTTGTCTCCTTTTTGTCTCGCCATTTCGTCAAATTTTTCCCGAATTTCCTTCGGTATATTATTTAATCGCAAGATCAATTGTCTCTTTGTTCCGGTTGTTGATAACTTCAATACACTCAACCACCTTTTTAATTGTTCAATCGACTCGTTGTTTAAATCCATTTTGATTTTCTTTGTACTAACGATTAAATTACTTGGCTCGTGATCGGCCCACTTCTGATTTTGTAGGGGTATGATATATTCCCCCAAAGTTAAACACCAACACACATATACAAGGGTGGTCAAAAGTATTTTCACAAAAAAAAAGTTAAACATACTCATAATTTGAACTTACATCTTGTTAACTTTGGTATCAATGGAAAGGTAATTTAAATGCCGTTTGAATGATACTATACATTTCTTAACCCATTCAGTACTTATTGAAAAGGACGAATTTGTGTGAAAATGTCCTTTTTAAACTTTTTTTTCTAGACTTAAAAACTTAAATTTTTTGATGCAAAAAGTTTCTTCAAACAAAAATAGTAGTAACTGCAAAAAGAATTTTTCAAAAATCATTTTGCTTATATTTTTTAAGATTTTTTGAAAATGCTTAGAAACATGCATTTTAGCCATTTTTTTCTCTTTTTCATACAAATTTTTTCCGACATTGTCACCTTTAAAAAATCATAAAAAATATAAGCAAAATGATTTTTGAAAAATTCTTTTTGCAGTTACTATTATTTTTGTTTGAAGAAACTTTTTGCATCAAAAAATTTAAGTTTTCAAGTCGAGAAAAAAAGTTCAAAAAGGACATTTTCACACAAATTCGTCCTTTTCAATAAGTACTGAATGGGTTAAGAAATGTATAGTATCATTTAAACGGCATTTAAATTACCTTTCCATTGATGCCAAAGTTAACAAGATGTAAGTTCAAATTATGAGTATATTTAACTTTTTTTTTGTGAAAATACTTTTGACCACCCTTGTATATGTACTTCTAGTCTTTATTTTATAATTTCGTCTGTTCAGGATCACGGTCGGCGTTCAACTGCCCTCGCTCTCAGCTCACGATCCGCATCAACCCCCGACTCATTGGGAGAGTGTGAGAGCGATGAGAGAGATAGAGAACAGTGAGCGGCATCGTACAACAACAACAACTTATTCTTAGAACTTACACGAATGATCTAGAAGGAATACACTAACATACACATACATACATACTACGACGTAGCAATCCTGCTACATTAAAGATTTAATTTCCAAGCGTAGGAGGTTATATGTTAAAAAACACCGAAGCTATAATTTGTTTCATATTATTTTCCCACCAATTTTACGATCGTTCCTTTGGAAGTTAAATGATATAGTAGTCCGATTTTGATAAAATTAAATTCGAAATTCAGAATGAAAAGAAAAATGTTATTTCCAAGCGTAGGAGGTTATATGTTAAAAAACACCGAAGCTATAATTTGTTTCATATTATTTTCCCACCGATTTTACGATCGTTCCTATGGCAGCTATATAATATAGTCGTCCGATTTTGATAAAATTTATTTCGAAATTCAGAACTAACTACAAAATGTTATTTCTAAGCGAAGGAGGTTATAAATTAATTATTCGAGACGAGTTTGGTTTCGCGCGGCGATGACCGTCACGATTTATTTCCAAAATTCAACTAACTCATAAGTACATAAATTCTTAAAATGTAAGCTAGCCCTATGCTCTGAAACTGCTGACCCGGCGACTCGTGCATTGAGTTGGGCAACCGCTGCTTCCGTCGCAGTGCATTTCCCGCTGATTTTGCTGACCGTAGCACCGTCGTTGTGCAATGTCCGCAGGTGTCGCTGGCCTTGCATTATTCTCATCTCGTTATGCGGGATTAGCCTGGGAACTTTCTTGTTGCTGGGTGATCGTGTTAACTCCTCCCCCACTTAGATGAAGGACGTCCTCGGACTTTTTGAAACCGTCAATAATAACTTGAAGGTCATGCTGGCGACGGACCCGCTGGCGTCTCTGATAGAGCTTGGAAATAGTAAAGCATATGGCCAAAAAGGCGATCGCGGCCAGGCCAGATACTATCGGCTTTTTTACCAGCCCCTTTTCCATTTCACCAATGTATCGTAAGTTTTCCATATTTAATTTTTGCAAGTATGGTAAGCTCAATAATTCTTGGTGGCCCGTAATGTTAATGACCGTTGATGCGGCTGGCGCTGGGTATTTCTTTACGTAGTTCTTTACGTTGCGGTAAATGGTGTTGTTTACTTTTGCTTCTTCATCGAATGTAACGAGAAATGTTCCAGTTACAAGTTGTCCGTTGATCGTAGCTGTTCCGTCGTTGAGAATAATAACGCCGTCATCGATGATTGTTAGCGGCTCGAGGTGGCTCGTGCGAGTCGAACAGTGTGCGTTGCCCCCTGAGTGGAGTTGTTGTGCGCATGTTGTGTAGGGCATTTCTCTGCAGAACGTTGTTGTAAGGGCAGCGGTGCAGTTTCCAATCGGCATAATTTTGTTACCGCAGTCAGCTATAGTATCGCCTTCAGCAAAATTAAGAATAGTGCCGTTGTGTTCAACGGGGTGCAAGATTATTTTTTTACATGCTATGTAAGGCTTAGGGTATTTTAATATAAAGTGTAAAAAATTATTATCTAATAGAACTTTTATTTGAGCGACTTCCATTAGGTCAGTAATAGTAATATTTGTAGAATGTTCATTGATTAAATTTTGTAAATCGTTTGAGTCTAAAATCGCGGGGTTAATTATTCCAATTTTCGCAAGTGTAACTGACAGCATCAAAGCTTCGAGTTCGGAAATAATTATTCTATTTCTTGATAGCAAATTTTCATATAAATTTTCTGTATTTATCTGTTTTGTTTTTGCATTTTTTACCAAAATGTTTACCGCGTTTGTTATGCTGTTTATTTGTTCTTGGGTCTTTGTGTTAATATTTATTTGCCTGTTTTCTGATTCTATGAGTTCTTTCTGTGTAAATTTTATGTTCTCGAAGTCATCGAAATCTGGAGTACCGGCTACAATTTTTAATGCAGTACCTAATAAATTAATGCTTCTTGCGTGTCTATGATGAATATTTACTGTACCTATGAGAGTCCTAATGTGTCGTAAATCTGAATCTAATATTTGTCTCATATGTGACTGAGGGAAATGGTTTCTCATTTCTTCTGTTTCCTTTACTAATTCCGAGAACAGGGTTAGGTTACTTGAGTGCTTAAGGTATTGGAAGTCTTTCCAAATAGTTACATCCCCGTCCATGATTGGTATGTAATTTGAAGTCGTGTAGTCGGTCATTTTTGCTGTTATGGATACGGCGAGAAGTATTATTGTCCAAAACCTAGTGTGTTGGAGAAAAAAGGAAAATAAGATTTATTTAATTTACCTCAAGTTATCCTTATGGACCACCCTCCCTTTTATTAAGACTGTGGTCCCCAAGTCTGCTTCTATAATTTCTTCAGAATACAAATTTGAGAGTTTGATTCCCAATCTCTTGTTT